>NC_069500.1:1127321897-1127339397 GCF_027579735.1 Bombina bombina
ATACCAGCGTTAGATAGATCCCATTGAAAAGATAGGATACGCAAATGGCGTAGGGGGATCTGCGGTATTGAAAAGTCGCGGCTGGAAAGTAAGCGTTAGACCCTTTCCTGACTGACTCTAAATACCAGCGGTAGCCCAAAACCAGCGTTAGGAGCCTCTAACGCTGGTTTTGACGGCTAACGCCAAACTCTAAATCTAGCCGACTGTGATTTGAAGCCAATTCTTGGACAAACAGGGACCTTTAGTGTATTATTATATTTGTTAAGCTTTGCACCTTTCAGAAAAAAGGATACAGACTGTGCTAGCTAGAAAATGAAGTGTCGATTTGCTCAGTGGACATAGGGCATTCCTAATTATCACTTCCTCACTACTTCTATGTGCTCAATAATATATCAAAAATCATATTTTAAGAATGATTGTGTCGTGCTTGACACCTGATTTGTTATTGTTTTGGGAGCACCACCTCATTCTTCACATGCCTTTGTTTTTGTTTCTATCTGATCTAGAACAAGTTGATAAGATTCCCAATATAACCCATCAGATTGACAAAGAGAGCCTGGTTAAACAAATTTCTGACATCTTTTTACCACAATTTGATAATATAAAAAAGAGATAATGTTTATATCTAATGAAATTAAACAATTTTCAAATAGACTGACAGAGATAGAATCTAGAATATCTGATATAGATAACCTACAATTTAGCCAACAGTCTTCTCTGGATTCCCAAGCAAAATTAATTAATTCCCTTCAACTTCGTATTGATGACCTAGAAGATAGGTCTAGAAGAAACAATTTAAGGTTTATAGGAATTCCAGACTCTCAGGAGTATACCGATGTTATGGAATTAATTTCTTTTCAAATACCTAAGGCTTTAGGGTTTCCAACAGAACAGCTCCCATTAAAAATTTAAAGAGTTCATAGAGTAGGCCCTGCTGTTCTAAAAGATGGAACTGCTAATTTAAAAAGACCTATAATAGCAAGGTTTTTGAACTTTCAGGATAAATCTAAAATTCTTACTTTGTACCGCAAACTCTATCCTTTTGAATTCAACAATAAGCAAATTTTAATTTTTTAGGATTTTGCAGTAGAAACTCTGAATAAAACAAAGGAAATTTTTCCATTATGTACACAACTTATTGAATTGGGAATAAAAGTAACTATGATTTATCCTGCTAGATTAAAAATATTTCATAACTCAGAGATGATTTTCATAGATAATTCAGAAGACGTAAAACAGTTTGTTAAAAAGGTTAAGGCCCATCAAAATGAGAAAGCATAAAAATCTAGTTTAATAGGTACCAGGCTGGGGGGGATTTCCTCTCCCATTAAGAGAAAGAAAATAATATATCATTTGAAAAAATCCTCCCCAGATATAGCTCTTATACAAGAGACACGCTTATACGAGCACGAAGCTGGGAAATTAAAGATGGGCTGGATTGGAGAGGTTATAGCTGCTCCTGCAATAGGTAGGAAAAGGGGAGTGGCCTGTCTGTTTAATAAAAATTTAGATTATGAGATTAAATTATGAGATAACATTTCTAGATAAGGAGGGAAGATTTTTATTTTTAAGTGTCTCTATACAAGGGCTCAACCTAACGGTTTGCACTGTGTATGCACCTAATGAATACTGTCCGATGTTTTGGAAAAATGTATTCTCTAAGCTTATAGACCATATAGACTCTCAAATTGTAGTGGGAGGCGATTTTAACAGTGTTTTTAACCCTTACCTTGACCGGTTGAAAACTGCACAGATTGATAGATATTCAAGAGAAGCAAAAAGTCTTGGTAGTTTCGCTAAAAGTCTTAAATTGAAAGACGTTTGGAGGCTTCAGCACCCAGACGAGAGGGCTTATACTTGTGAGTCTAAGTGCTTTAAGAATTTTTCAAGAATAGATATGATATTAATAAGTGAATCTCTTTTGGGTGCTGAAATCTCTTCGGATATTTCTAATATTCTGGTGTCTGATCACGCAATTATATCTATATGGATTGATTATTTGAATTTTCAACAGAACAAAAAGTCAAGCTTTTTCTTTCCCTCTTTCCTCATCTCCAACATTACGTTTAGAAATGGGTTACAATCCAAATGGAGAGAATTTGTTCAATTTAATAAAAGTTATCTGTCAAAGATAGAATTTTATTGGGAGTCAGCCAAGGCCTTCCTTAGAGGACAGATTAAGGCATATATGAGTGCAAGGAAAAAGAGTCTTTGCATTAGAGAGATTCAACTGTCTAACCAGTTAAAGAATAAATATTTAAAATACTTACTAAACTGGTCTAAATATCAGGAAGCAAAATCAGAGAGAGAAGCCTTTTTAAATCAACAGATGTTGCAAAAAGATATTAATAATAATGTCAGATTCAACAGATTTTCTCCGAAAACAGCTAAATTATTAGCAAACTTAGTAAAAAGTAAGAGGAAAAACAACTTTATTGGGGCCATTAAGGTGGATGGGAAAAGATATACTTCTCCAAAAGATATCCTAGCGCAATTTCATACTTTTTATAATGCATTATACTCTGTGGGTAATATTGATTTGGAGGCAAAAGCTAATTTTTGGAATAAAATTATCACCCAAAAGATTAGTAGGAATCAGCTGGATTCATTAAATAAGGATATAACATTAGAAGAAATGAGCTATAAAGACCTCACCTAATGACAAAGCTCGGGGACCGGATTTAATCCCGATTGAGTTTTACAAGATTCTACAGGAGGACATCAGCTATGTATTGGTCAGTGTATATTATAGCTATTTTGTTAATAATATTCAGCTTTCAAGATATTTTGCAGAAGCTAATATTACATTAATATATAAAAAAGATAAAGATATAGAAACAATGGATGCATATCGTCCAATCTCCCTACTTAATGCAGATTACAAAATAATAGCTAGTATTTTGGCTGACAGACTCAAGGGATTTTAGAGGAAATAATACATACAGATTAGACTGGATTCATGCCTGGTAGAACTTTACAGAAAAACATTAGAACAGCTATGTTTCTAATTGAACAGATGCTCTCATATCATAGAGATAAGAGGCACAAACATATAGACTTTGCCCTATTGACGGTCGATGCCGAAAAGGCATTCAACTCTATTTCTTGGAATCATCTATTTAGAGCATTGGATAGTTTTGGGATATCAGGAAATTTTGCTAATTATATTAAATTAATATAGCAAAACCCATTTTCATATATAAAGATGAATGGTATAACCTCAACGAGTCCTAGACTTCAGAAAGGGACCATACAGGGTTGATCATTATCACCACTTCTGTTCAATATCTCTCTGGAACCTCTGGCTATTCTTTGTAGGGAAAGACTAGAAGGGATTATGCTGGGAAATAAGAAAATCACTTTGTCTATGTATGCAGATTATATTTTATTCTATATAAGTAACTCCAGGAAAAATATACCTCGTATCCTTGAAGCAATTGATGAATTCAGTAGTTTTTCGGGTTATAAAATAAACTTGAATAAGTCAGAAATCTTATGGATTATTAAAAAGAGAAATGTCTACTTTTAAATCCTTTTAAACAAGTTTTCTCTAAAATTCTTTACCTTGGAATAGTCCTCTCAAAAAATCCGACTGAGTGGTATAATCTGAATTACCCCCCTGTCTGGCAGAAATGTATAGGTTCTTTAAAAAATTGGGCCAAATTACTTCTATCCTTATCGGCAAAAGTAACTCTTATTAAAATGATGTTGTTTCCTAAAAGTTTTTTCCTTATGCAGAATATTCCGATCTTTATCCCGGTTAAAGACATACAAAGTTTCAATACTCAATGTTTACAATTTTTATCGGGAAAAGGGAAACCTCGGATAGCACTTAAAAACTTGGCACATATGAGAGTAGCTGGAGGGTTAGCCCTTCCCAACTTGAAATTTTATAATTGGGTTTGCCTAGCAAAATATGTGTTAGATTGGTTAACAGGTACAGAATATATTACTAATTATCAAAACAAGGAAATTGCAATCTTTACGCTATCTCCTATAGCTCTTTTGCACTTTCCCATGACAAAACCCTCTGAAAGAACCAGCTTTCAATACACAGTTCATAATATTACACAGGCCTGGAAGAAAGTTTGTCAAATCTTACACTCAGAGTTTAGAATATCAAAATACTTACCGATTAGGGGAAAGCCACAATTTATTAGTGGTATAGAAACATCTGCTTTTTATGATTGGAATAATAAAGGATTAACTAAAATTGTTCAATTAATAGATCCACAAACCAAAACTTTCAAGACTTTTGATTCTCTAGTCAAAGAATTTAACTTAAAAAGAATACATTTTTTTTGCATATCTACAAGTGTGTCATTTTATTGATACTAACAAATTGACAGATTTTAACGCAAGTAATTTGGGCCCTCTAGACTCAAGTATTAATATTTATCAAGCTGGGAATTATTCAATTTCTTGTCTGTATAAAAGCATAATATCCACAGAAGCTCAGGGAAAAATATTACGGCTAGATTTGGAGTTTGGCGTTAGCCGTGAAAACCAGCGTTAGAGGCTCCTAACGCTGGTTTTAGGCTAACTCCGGTATTTGGAGTCACTCAAAAAAGGGTCTAACGCTCACTTTTCAGCCGCAACTTTTCCATACCGCAGATCCCCTTACGTCAATTGCGTATCCTATCTTTTCAATGGGATCTTCCTAACTCCGGTATTTAGAGTCGTGTCTGAAGTGAGCGTTAGAAATCTAACGACAAAACTCCAGCCGCAGAAAAAAGTCAGTAGTTAAGAGCTTTTTGGGCTAACGCCGGTTCATAAAGCTCTTAACTACTGTACTCTAAAGTACACTAACACCCATAAACTACCTATGTACCCCTAAACCAAGGCCCCCCCCACATCGCCGCCACTCGATTAAATTTTTTTAACCCCTAATCTGCCGACCGCCACCTACGTTATACTTATGTACCCCTAATCTGCTGCCCCTAATACCGCCGATCCCTGTATTATATTTATTAACCCCTAATCTGCCCCCCACAACGTCGCCGCCAGCTACCTACAATAATTAACCCCTAATCTGCCGACCGCAAAGCGCCGCCACCTACATTATAGCTATGTACCCCTAATCTGCTGCCCCTAACACCGCCGACCCCTATATTATATTTATTAACCCCTAATCTGCCCCCCTCAACGTCGCCTCCACCTGCCTACACTTATTAACCCCTAATCTGCCGAGCGGACCGCACCGCTACTATAATAAAGTTATTAACCCCTAATCCGCCTCACTAACCCTATAATAAATAGTATTAACCCCTAATCTGCCCTCCCTAACATCGCCAACACCTAACTTCAATTATTAACCCCTAATCTGCCGACCGGAGCTCACCGCTATTCTAATAAATGTATTAACCCCTAAAGCTAAGTCTAACCCTAACACTAACACCCCCCTAAGTTAAATATAATTTTAATCTAACAAAATAAATTAACTCTTATTAAATAAATTATTCCTATTTAAAGCTAAATACTTACCTGTAAAATAAATCCTAATATAGCTACAATATAAATTCTAATGACATTGTAGCTATTTTAGGATTAATATTTATTTTACAGGCAACTTTGTAATTATTTTAACTAGGTACAATAGCTATTAAATAGTTAAGAACTATTTAATAGCTACCTAGTTAAAATAATTACAAAATTACCTGTAAAATAAATCCTAACCTAAGTTACAATTAAACCTAACACTATACTATCATTAAATTAATTAAATTAAATACCTATAATTACCTACAATTAAACCTAACACTACACTATCAATACATTAATTAAATACAATATCTACAAATAACTACAATAAAATAAACTAACTAAAGTACAAAAAATAAAAAAGAACTAAGTTACAAAAAATAAAAAAATATTTACAAACATAAGAAAAATATTACAACAATTTTAAACTAATTACACCTACTCTAAGCCCCCTAATAAAATAACAAAGACCCCAAAATAAAAAATGCCCTACCCTATTCTAAATTACTAAAGTTCAAAGCTCTTTTACCTTACCAGCCCTGAACAGGGCCCTTTGCGGGGCATGCCCCAAGAAGTTCAGCTCTTTTGCCTGTAAAATCGGAATTAAGGTAGGAATATTCTGATTGGCTGATGGAATCAGCCAATCAGAATCAAGTTCAATCTTATTGGCTGATCCAATCAGCCAATCAGATTGAGCTCGCATTCTATTGGCTGATCGGAACAGCCAATAGAATGCGAGCTCAATCTGATTGGCTGATTGGATCAGCCAATCGGATTGAACTTGATTCTGATTGGCTGATTCCATCAGCCAATCAGAATATTCCTACCTTAATTCCGATTGGCTTATAGAATCCTATCAGCCAATCGGAATTCGAGGGACGCCATCTTGGATGATGTCCCTTAAAGGAACCGTCATTCTTCAGTTGGACGTCGCCGGAAGAAGATGGGTCCGCGGTGGAGGTCTTCAGGATGGAGCCGGTCGTCATTGGATGAAGATAGAAGATGCCGCTTGTATCAAGATGGTTGCCGGTCCGGATCGCCTCTTCTTCCCGGATAGGATGAAGACTTTGGAGCCTCTTCTGGACCTCTTCAGCCACCGGATGATGAATCGCCAGCCCCCGCTTGGGTTGGATGAAGATTTTGGAGCCAGGACGGATCGGTGATACCTGGTGAGGTGAAGACAAAGTAGGATGATCTTCAGGGGCTTAGTGTTAGGTTTATTTAAGGGGGGTTTGGGTTAGATTAGGGGTATGTGGGTGGTGGGTTGTAATGTTGGGGGGGGTATTGTATTTTTTTTTTTACAGGCAAAAGAGCTGAACTTCTTGGGGCATGCCCCGCAAAGGGCCCTGTTCAGGGCTGGTAAGGTAAAAGAGCTTTGAACTTTAGTAATTTAGAATAGGGTAGGGCATTTTTTATTTTGGGGGTCTTTGTTATTTTATTAGGGGGCTTAGAGTAGGTGTAATTAGTTTAAAATTGTTGTAATATTTTTCTTATGTTTGTAAATATTTTCTTATTTTTTGTAACTTAGTTCTTTTTTATTTTTTGTACTTTAGTTAGTTTATTTCATTGTAGTTATTTGTAGGAATTGTATTTAATTTATTTATTGATAGTGTAGTGTTAGGTTTAATTGTAGGTATTTTATTTATTTAATTAATTTAATGATAGTATAGTGTTAGGTTTAATTCTAACTTAGGTTAGGATTTATTTTACAGGTAATTTTGTAATTATTTTAACTAGGTAACTATTAAATAGTTCTTAACTTTTTAATAGCTATTGTACATGGTTAAAATAATTACAAAGTTGCCTGTAAAATAAATATTAATCCTAAAATAGCTACAATGTCATTATAATTTATATTGTAGCTATATTAGGATTTATTTTACAGGTACGTATTTAGCTTTAAATAGGAATAATTTATTTAATAAGAGATAATTAATTTCGTTAGATGTAAATTATATTTAACTTAGGGGGGTGTTAGTGTTAGGGTTAGACTTAGCTTTAGGGGTTAATACATTTATTAGAATAGCGGTGAGCTCCAGTCGGCAGATTAGGGGTTAATAATTGAAGTTAGGTGTCGGCAATGTTATGGAGGGCAGATTAGGGGTTAATACTATTTATTATAGGGTTAGTGAGGCGGATTAGGGGTTAATAACTTTATTATAGTAGCGCTCAGGTCCGCTCGGCAGATTAGGGGTTAATAAGTGTAGGCAGGTGGAGGCGACGTTGTGGGGGGCAGATTAGGGGTTATTAAATATAATATAGGTGTCGGCGATGTTAGGGCAGCAGATTAGCGGTACATAGGGATAATGTAAGTAGCGGCGGTTTACGGAGCGGCAGATTAGGGGTTAATAATAATATGCAGGGGTCAGCGATAGCGGGGGCGGCAGATTAGGGGTTAATAAGTGTAAGGTTAGGGGTGTTTAGACTCGGGGTACATGTTAGAGTGTTAGGTGCAGACGTAGGAAGTGTTGCCGCATAGCAAATAATGGGGCTGCGTTAGGAGCTGAACACGGCTTTTTTGCAGGTGTTAGGTTTTTTTTCTGCTCAAACAGCCCCATTGTTTCCTATGGGGGAATCGTGCACGAGCACGTTTTTGAGACTGGCCGCTTGCGTAAGCAACTCAGGTATCGAGAGTTGAAGCTGCGTTAAATATGCTCTATGCTCTTTTTTTGGAGCCTAACGCAGCCTTTATGTGGACTCTCAATACCAGAGTTATTTTTATGGTGCGGCCAGAAAAAAGCAGGCATTAGCTTTTCGGGTCGTTACCGACAAAACTCCAAATCTAGCCGTTAGACTTGTATATTAAATGGCGTAGGGATCTTAGAATTTTAACCTTTGATCGCTTTAAAAAAAGTTTTACATTAATTCTTGAATATACACGAGTAATCTCATTTAGAGAATTGCACATCAAATTATTAAATAGAGCTTATTTGACTCCCTGGTGGATATCTAGGTGGAAGAGACAAGAAATAGTGAAGTGCTCAAGATGTAGCTGTCTCGAAGCAGACCTAATCCATGATTTTTATTCGTGCCCTAAGATTCAACAATTTTGGTGCAAAGTTGAGTTCTGGCTCAACAAGTTCTTACCATTTAAAGTTAAACTTAGTATAGAACAAATCATTTTTTTGGTTACAGAAAAAGAGATCACAAATAAACAGCTAATTAACACAGCTATATTGGTGGCAAGACAGTTGATTTTATGTAATTGGAAGGATAAAAATGCACCAAGTATTACAGTCTTTATTAGGAATATGTTAATGCAACTCATAATAGACAGTTAAGACCCAATGATTTGCTGCAATAACTATCTCAAACTATTTTTGGTAAAATAGGAAATGGTTATAATGTCATTATAAGATAATCTACAAAGCCAGATCCTATCCCATCTACAGGATTCTATTTTATTTCAGCAATTAGTATTGTCAGATAGGTATAGACATTTGGGAAGGATGGTAAATTCTAGAAGTACAAGTTAGATATCTGACTAGTTGATGATAGGTGGGTTTAGGTGTGGAGAGGGAGTTTTTTTTTTCTCTTCTTTCTCTCTCTTCTTTCTTTCGGTCTTGTATTGTCTTTGCTGTTTGTTAACTGTGTTTATGTTGTTTTATTCAATTATGTCTAGTTGAGATATTTTATTTGATTATATTGTTATTCTTGGCAACAGTATAAATTTATGTTTTGAATCCTTTTATATGCAAGATGACAAAATTTAGAAATCAGGATTTTTCTTTTAATATCTTCAGAATATATTGATAGAGAATAGTTCATTTTTGATACCCCTGTCTTTTCTTTTTTGGGACATGTATAATGAAACATTTTCATTGGAGTGTCATTTTGTTCTTATAGCCCTGTGAGGCACTGAATTTCTTGTTTATCATTGACCTTATGTGGTTTGTTTTTGTTAATTTGATGGAGATATCATTATAAATAAAAAGAAAATAAATTGTAAAAAAAAAAAAAAATTAACATTTTATTAAGTATGCCTCCTACCTCCCACTGGGAGTGTAAGTTCCCTAACTAGTTATGTTACTATAGCCAATACCTAAGTATTGGGAATTTCAGTTTAGGTAAGGATAGCATAGGCAGCAGCTATTTGTAAACAGCTATCTGTTATCTGTGCATTCAGGACACTTCCTTCTATCTAGCATTATCTGTTCAGACATTTTCTGAGAATCTGGAACAAGGAGGACATTTATTAAAATAATGAAAAATACTGTAATTTGAAGCCAATTCTTGGACAAACAGGGACCTTTAGTGTATTATTATATTTGTTAAGCTTTGCACCTTTCAGAAAAAAGGATACAGACTGTGCTAGCTAGAAAATGAAGTGTCGATTTGGTCAGTGGACATAGGGCATTCCTAATTATCACTTCCTCACTACTTCTATGTGCTCAATAATATATCAAAAATCATATTTTAAGAATGATTGCATCGTGCTTGACACCTGATTTGTTATTTTTTTTGGGAGCACCACCTCATTCTACACATGCCTTTGTTTATGTTTCTAGCGGTGCAGAATGTTGGATATTATGTTGACCTGTGTCAGGTTAGGAAATGTCCAGAAGAAGACCCAAATGCTAGGTCGAAGTTAAACAACACCCTTGCACTCTGAGTTTAATCCAGGACGTGACCCCACGACAACCTCCAAAAAACAAAGTACTCACGATTTGGAGCAGGGTTAGCCTGTGCCAAAGTAATTCATGATATCAGCCAGATAGACTTCTGAATAAGGAACTGGTTTCAGGAAATGTCTTCCACAGTATCAGGAGAGCAGGGATAGTCCACTTATACTCTGACAGAAGAAGGGTAAAACAGGAAACAGTTAATAATGCAGGAGTAGGTAATTTGTTATCAGGCAGTCTGAAGGTTAACACTGTGTAGACAGGCTTTGCAGAGTATGCAACAGGTAATCAGGCAGTTTGAAGGTTAACACTGAGTAGACAGTCTTTGCAGAGTATGCAACAGGTAATCAGGCAGTTTGAGAGTTAACACTGTGTAGACAGTCTTTGCAGAGTATGCAACAGGTAATCAGGCAGTTTGAGGGTAAACACTGTGTAGTCAGAACTTGCAGAATTAACAACATGTAATCAGGTAGTTTGAAGGTTAACACTGTGTTGTCAGAACTTGCAGAGATAGCAACAGGTAAGCTGGTAGTTTGAAGGTTAACACAGATTAATCAGTACTTGTTGAGATTGGCAACAGGATATCAAGCAGTTTGAAGGTTTACACTGAATAATTGTATTTGCAGAGTTTGGAAACAGGTAAACATGCAGATTGAAGGTTTCACAGAAATAACAGTATTTGAATAGTTTGGCAGTACACAGAATAGTCTGAATATGCAGGGTTTGCAGCAGGTAAACAGGAAGTTTGAAAGTTTCAAAAAACAAACAGTACTTGCATTGTTTGGAAACAGGTAATCAGGAGGTTGAAGGTTAATCCAGCATAGTAAATCCTTGAAGAGATTGGCAACAGAAAAGCAGCAGTAGAGAGATTCCTCAGCGAAATCCTATCAGAAGCCACAAAGTTAACAAACAAACTGGCACTGGAGAAACAGGAAGCCAAGAATAAAAAGCCTGGTTGTGACATCATCAGGAAGGGGTGGCTAAGACACCTGTCAATCAAGCACACAGAGAGGACTGCAGAGCTTCCCAGCAGCTGAGCGTGACAGTACCCCCTCCTCAAGGACCCCTCCGGGGGACCCGACCGGGCCTGGCAGGGTATTTCTTGTGAAAAGACTTGACAAGAGCTGGAGCATGAACATGAAAGGCCGGTTCCCAAGATCGTTCAGCGATAGGATAACCCTTCCAATGGACCAGGTAGTACAGCCGATTGCCCCGTAGCTTGGAATCGAGAATCTGGCTGACTTCAAACTCAGAAGTTCCCTCTACGGAAAGTGGAGGAGGTGGTTTACTCTTGATAGAGTACCGATTGTAGATGACTGGCTTGAGTAGGGAGACATGAAACACTGGATGGATCTTGAGAGTCTTGGGTAAGGCCAGGCGGTATGCAGAAGAACAAACTCTGGAAACAATTTGAAAAGGTCCAATGTACTTAGGACCCAACTTGGTACAAGGTTGTTTTAGACGTATGAATCTGGTGGATAAAAATACTCTGTCTCCAGTACAAAGTAAAGGAGCCTTGCACCTTCTGCGATCAGCATATTTCTTATATCTTAAGGAAGAAGAGAGTAGATTTTGACGAATGATTTGCCAGTGATTACTGAGATTTTTCACTATACGATCTGCTCCAGGGACTTCAGTAGAACTGGTAATCATAGGAAAGGTTCTACGTTCAAATCCATAAGCTGCCTTAAATGGAGAGGTCTGTAATGAGGCGTTATAACGTGAGTTGTGAGCTAATTCCGCCAAAGGCAATAACTGAGACCAGTTGGAGTGGTGATGGTCTACATAATGTCTTAGAAAAGATTCCAAGGCTTGATTTACACGCTCAGTCTGTCCATTGGATTGAGGATGGTGTGCAGTAGAAAGTGATATGTTGATTCCGAAGTGTTTACAAAAAGACCTCCAAAATTTGGAAACAAATTGGACTCCACGATCTGAGACTATGTCACTGGGAAAACCATGTAAACGAGATATATGTAGAACAAAGAGTTCAGAAAGTCTTTGAGCTGAAGGCAAGCCTGGAAGAGGTATGAAGTGAGCAGACTTGGAGAACCGATCCACCACTACCCAAATGGTCGTATTTCCAGCAGAAACAGGAAGATCTGTAACAAAGTCCATGGATGAATGAGACCAAGGGTAATGAGGAATAGGAAGAGGGTGTAATAGACCAAACGGTCGATGAGAAGATTGTTTGTTCAAAGCACAAGAACTACAAGCAGCAATATAATCCTTAACATCCCTCCTCATAGTGGACCACCAAACATGCTGCTTCAGTTTCCACAATGTATTGGTTATTCCCGGATGACCTGCTGAAATGTTGTCATGAGCCCAACGTAGAAGCTTAAGACGTAATCCTTTGGGTACATACAGGATACCAGAAGGTAGTTTGCAAGAAGATGGTACCCGGACTTGAGCAGCATGTAAAGCCTGTACTGGAAAAGAGGATACTTGAGCCAAAACTTTGACTGGATGTAGTATAGGTTCTGAATCCAATGGAGAAGGTTCAGAAGATTGGAACTGCCTAGATAAATCATCTGCCTTGGAATTTTTTGAACCAGGAACATAGGAAAGTACAAAATTAAACCTGGAGAAGAACAAGGCCCACTGAGCCTGACGAGGATTGAGACATGTAGCTGTTTGGAGGTATAAAAGATTCTTGTGATCTGTCAGAATGAAAAAAGGTTTACTGGTACCCTCTAACCAATGCCTCCATTCATCCAAAGCTAATTTTATAGCCAAAAGCTCCTTATTGCCCACATCATAATTTAACTCAGGATTGAATTTTTTCGAAAAGAACGCCACAGGATGTTTCTTGCTGGTAGTCGGATCACGTTGGGAGAGAACAGCTCCAGCTGCTATAGAGGAAGCGTCAACCTCCAAAATAAACTGGAAATCAGGATTTGGATGACTGAGAAGAGGTGCAGAAGAAAATGCTGATTTTAGCGTTTCAAAAGCCTGTACTGCCGAAGAGGACCAATTCTTACAATTTTGCCCTTTCTTAGTAAGAGAAGTGAGTGGAGACGTGATGTCAGCAAAGTTCTTTATAAACTTTCTATAGTAATTGGCAAAGCCAAGAAACCTCTGCAGGGATTTGAGAGTAGTTGGTCTGGGCCAGTCCTTGATAGCCGACAGTTTAGCAGGATCCATCTCAAAACCTGATTCAGAAATGATATACCCCAAAAAGGGGATGGAACTCTGATGAAAAGAGCATTTCTCCAATTTAGCGAACAGGGAATTGTCTCGTAACCTCTGAAGAACCAGTCTTACATGACGTACATGTTCCTGTATGTTTTCGAATAGATTAGAATGTCATCGAGGTAAATGATAACAAATTGATTTAGATAATCTCTGAAGATTTCGTTGACAAAGTGCTGAAATACTGCTGGTGCATTGCACAATCCAAATGGGATTACTAGATACTCGTAGTGACAAATCTAGTGTTAAATGCCGTCTTCCATTCGTCTCCTTTACGGATTCTGACCAGATTGTAGGCCCCACGGAGATCTAACTTGGAAAAAATAGAAGCACCTTGAAGACGATCGAATAACTCAGAAATGAGCGGCAGAGGATAGCTGTTTTTGACAGTAATCTGATTCAAGGCTCGATAATCAATACAGGGACGAAGACCTCCATCTTTTTTCCCAATGAAGAAAAAACCTGCACCCACAGGTGAAGAGGAAGGACGAATGAATCCTCTGGCTAAGTTGTCCTTTATGTATTCCTCAAGAGAGACATTTTCTTGACGAGAGAGGGGATAGGTCCTTCCCTTAGGTAGAGGAGCCTCTGAATACAATTCGATAGGACAGTCAAATATCCAGTATGGAGGTAACGTCTCAGCCTCTTTTTTAGAAAACACATCACAAAAGGCATGATAGTAATTGGGCAATGATTCAGGAACTTCCACCATAGCTACGACAGGACAGGATGATTTAGAGGGATTTTGCAGGCAATGTTTGAAACAGGTAGTTCCCCAGGAAATAAGTTCTCCTTTAGACCATGAGAAAACTGGATCATGAAGCTGCAACCAAGGTAACCCCAGAATCAATGGTATGTGGGGAGAAGAAATGACATCAAAACGAATAATTTCAGAATTAAGTATGCCCACAGTCAAAAGAAGAGGAATGGTAGAATGTTGTATGATACCAGTACCTAGAGGTTGTCCACTGACAGTAGTTACCTTAATTAACTGTTTCTTGGCTTGAAGAGGAATCCTGAGAGAGTCAGCAAAGTTTGAATCAATGAATACTCCAGCAGCTCCAGAATCAATGAGAGCTTGAGCTCTTTCCAAAAGAGATAGTTACAGAAACAAAAAGTTTAGAATTGAGGGAAGACATGGGATTCTGGCTTAACTCTGTCCCTCTATCAAAAGTTAAGCCTTGGCTTTTACTGGCCGGATAGGACAGTCCTTCAGTAAATGTCCTTTGGTACCACAATACAGACATAACCCAAGAGTACGCCTTCTATGGCGTTCAGCTTCTGATAATTTAATAGCTCCTACTTCCATGGGTTCCACAGACTCAGGAGATTGGGAATTATTATTAGAAAGACTTGAGGTTCGAATAGGAGGACGAAAAGGAGATTTAACAAAGGATCTCCGATTCCTATCTCTCTCCTGAAGACGTTCAGAATGCCGGGCGTCAAGAGTAATACATAAATTGATAAGACCCTCCAATGAATCGGGGAGTTCCCGAAATACAAGTTCATCCTTAAGGCGTTCGCAAAGTCCTTTGCGAAAGGCTGCCCGTAAGGCTCCATGGTTCCAATCAGTTTCAGCGGCTAAAGTCCTGAATTCAATAGCAAATTGAGCTACCGAAAGGGATCCCTGTCTCAGATCCAACAATCCTGCCTCAGCAGCTGCAGACCTCCCAGGCTTGTCAAAAACAGAAGAAAAAATGGACACAAATAATTCCACATCCTGTAGTAACGGATCATTCTTCTCTAAAAGAGGGGACACCCAGGCTAGAGCCTTACCCTTCAAGAGAGAAATAATAAAGGTGATTTTGGAAGTAGAATTGGAAAAAACTTGAGGATTGTTTCTGAAGTGTAAACGACACTGATTAAGGAATCCACTGCATTCTTCAGGATTACCGTCATATTTATCTGGAAGTGGGATTCGTGGTATATTCTGTCCAACAGTTTGAGGTAGATTAAAGTCAGCATTGGTGCTAGTAGCAGTGGCAGCAGGAGTCACTGTCGCTTGAGAAGGAGCGGAGAGGTTATGTAGCAGAGCGGTAATCTGGTCAAGCTTGGAATCCAAAGATTGCAAATGAGCAGAATGATTTCCTAGAAGTTGCCCTTGTAGAGCCACAGCCCTGGATAACTCGTCAGGGTCCATATTATGGCCAGTTTGTACTGTCAGGTTAGGAAATGTCCAGAAGAAGACCCAAATGCTAGGGCGAACTTAAACAACACCCTTGCACTCTGAGTTTAATCCAGGACGTGACCCCACGACAACCTCCAAAAAACAAAGTACTCATGATATGTAGCAGGATTAGCCTGTGCCAAAGTAATTCATGATATCAGCCAGATAGACTTCTGAATAAGGAACTGGTTTCAGGAAATGTCTTCCACAGTATCAGGAAAGCAGGGATAGTCAACTTATACTCAGACAGAAGAAGGGTAAAACAGGAAACAGTTAATAATGCAGGAGTAGGTCATTTGTTATCAGGCAGTCTGAAGGTTAACACTGTGTAGACAGTCTTTGCAGAGTATGCAACAGGTAATCAGGCAGTTTGAGGGTTAACACTGATTAGACAGTCTTTGCAGAGTATGCAACAGGTTATCAGGCAGTTTGAGGGTAAACACTGTGTAGTCAGAACTTGCAGAATTAACAACATGTAATCAGGTAGTTTGAAGGTTAACACTGTGTTGTCAGAACTTGCAGAGATAGCAACAGGTAAGATGGTAGTTTGAAGGTTAACACAGATTAATCAGTACTTGTTGAGATTGGCAACAGGATATCAAGCAGTTTGAAGGTTTACACTGAATAATTGTATTTGCAGAGTTTGGAAACAGGTAAACATGCAGATTGAAGGTTTCACAGAAATAACAGTATTTGAATAGTTTGGCAGTACACAGAGTAGTCTGAATATGCAGGGTTTGCAGCAGGTAAACAGGAAGTTTGAAAGTTTCACAAAACAAACAGTACTTGCATTGTTTGGAAACAGGTAATCAGGAGGTTGAAGGTTAATCCAGCATAGTAAATCTTTGAAGAGATTGGCAACAGAAAAGCAGCAGTAGAGAGATTCCTCAGCGAAATCCTATCAGAAGCCACAAAGTTAACAAACAAACTGGCACTGGAGAAACAGGAAGCCAAGAATAAAAAGCCTGGTTGTGACATCATCAGGAAGGGGTGGCTCAGACACCTGTCAATCAAGCACACAGAGAGGACTGCAGAGCTTCCCAGCAGCTGAGCGTGACAACCTGACAATAATGGTAGGATTAATTTTGAGACTTTTTTCGTAATTATATTTTATTGCTCCTCGACCTTTGGTTTTGGCTGTATTTTAGCCTTTCACCCAACATGATGGATACCTAGTATTTTACTGGTGATGGAATATTCAGAGTAACTAGGGCTTTTATAAAAAACATTTGCTATTCAGCAATAGACTCTAGACATTTAGGTAATTCCAAATAGAAAATGCCCAACTATTGGAGAGCCTAAGTCCGGCTCTTAATATGTTTATATATCTTCTCAGTATATATATTAGGGCATATACAGCTAACATAGTATAACAGGTTCTAATAGTGTCTTGGCCCTACCTCTCAATATATGTGATTAAGCAGTGAGTTCCTGAAGGGATATATGTAAATTCCTAGGCTGTATGGATAAGACTTATTGGTCATATTAAATAATTAATAACTAATATTTTGATCAACAATGTTTACAATAATGTGTATCTATCAGGATGAAGTGCTTTGTTGTGATAGAACTAAAAAATATATGATACCACTGTTATAAAAGTGACTATCTATGGATACATAACTGGTATCAAATTGTGAATATAAATGGAGTGTGAATATAATATAGGAACTATCAAAGATAAACAAGTGTTATCAGTATCTAATACAAGCTCCGTGTTTTTTAAGTGTAATAATAAGTGGTGGTATACTGGGAAAGTTTATGGCTTAAAGGCAAGGTAAACTTGCGTGCAATCGTCATCACATTTAGCAATAACATTAAAATTTAGTATAACTTTTTAAAATAAGCCTCAAATCTTAATATTTACCTCTTGTTCTGCAACGATTACCCGTCCGCCCGACTTTAGTATAAAATTGATTGACACCTGGTTTACCTAGTGGCATCCAATCACCGCTTTCTCCATGTGGTGGTGAACACAGCATATCCGACGTCATCGGACCTCACTGCGCATGCGCCTGACAAGTAACGTATCAAA
>NC_069500.1:1127346897-1127406897 GCF_027579735.1 Bombina bombina
CATGTTTCATTTTCAGCTTCTATTACAATTTCCTCTAATTCAAGATTGGATGATATCACGGAAAGTTCATTGACTGCTGTTTCTGGTATTATTTCTGTGATTGGTTCGGACATAACAGTTGTGAAATTAATGTTTAATGTTTCTGGCGGTAACAATGTTTTATCTACAACTGTGTTTTCAGTGACCGGAACAAAAAGGTCTGCACTTCGGAATGCAATGCTGCCTTCAATACTGTTCTCATTCGATATGTCACCCATAGTCCAAGTGTATTTTTCATGTTTCTTAAAGAAATCGGTGGTGGTTGTACTTTTCGTAAATGTTTTAAAGTTTTTTTGAGTTCGTACACTAGAACTCAATGTGCCGTAGAATTTGTTAAAATAAGTATAATTATCTTTGCTTTCTATGGGTTCAGTATTAGTTGAAGCATCTTGTTTGGATGTATTGCACTTCTGACCACATGCATGGCAGATTTTAAAACGTGTTCTTTTTTCAATCAGAAAGGCGGTTGATGAGGAAGATGAAGACTCACTGAAAGTTAAAGTTGATCCAGATTCATCCGTTGTCGTAGTTGATAGAGTTTCAGAGTAATGAATTAATCGTGAAGGAAAAATTGTTGGTACAGCATCAATTTTTAATTTCTTATTGACTCCTTGGGTGTAGTAGCAATCTGGATGGAAATGCTTAGAACACATCCTATTCTTTATCGTTTTGTTGGTATCGAAGATGCGCTGTACTGTTGTTTCCAATTGATCCTCAGTGTACTGATTTGTTTGTTGGAGCCAAATTTTAATTTTTTTGTGAGTTTTCGGAAAAACGTGAAAGCTTGCATTATTTGCAACACCGGCTTTCTTAGTAGAGCTGGTACACCCAATGACAATGCAGTGAGGCATTTTTCAAATGTGATCTGCAATAAAAATGAGAAATTATTTAATAATTATGAAATACTTAAATATTATTTTAAATGATAAAATAGAAATATAAATTTGCTGTTTATAGGGATATTACCTTTAAAAAAAAAAAAAATTAAATGATTATTAAAATTCTAACTTCTTCCATCTAAGAAGATCAATATCTAATGGTATATTTAGGAGAAAAAAAAATTAGACCGAAAAAAAAAGTAAATCATAAGTATAAAATTTGTGATTGTTAACAGACAACAATATATTATGGACAAATTTGAATAATGATTCACAGGTAAAGTGAGAGGATTGCTACATAAAGTAAAATTGCTAGCAGCATGTTTATCAGTAATGTAATAAATATATTTATAAAATAAGTAAATTTTGAACATATATATCATTTATAGATTTTACGGTATAAATAGAAGACACACTATGGTTGTAAATGTAAGATTAATTGTAATATGATGAATAGAATCTGCTCCCTTATAACAAAACAAAGCAATATATAAAGTGAAAGATTGAGTATTGGACATGTGTATAGCATGAGAAGGGATGGTTCAATGGATCATTATTATCAACTCTAGTGTAATAACTATTAGCGATATATTTATAAAACTGGAGAACATGTGAAATGGGTATAAATGGATGATTGTTGGTAATACAATAGAAGGATTTGTATACGTAATAAAAACAAACACTGTATAAATTTAAATGATTGAGTATGGAACATGGGTATAGCATGAGAAGGGATGGTTCAAGAGAACATTGTGATCACCTCCATTTCAATAACAGAAAACAATCTATTATTTAGAATTAGAGAACATGGCAACATGGGTAAAGCATGATGATTGATGGGTATAGGATGAGGAGACTCATTTCAATATTGACAACACAAAGCACTATATAAAATCATGGAGGTGAGTAGGGAACATGGGTCTAGCATGAGAAGGGATGGTTCAAGATAACATTGTGATCACTTCCAGTAAAATAAAAGAAAATAATCTATTTGTTCTAATTTGAGAAAATGGAAACATGCGTAAAGCATGATGGAAATTGATGGGTATAGGATGAGGAGACTCAGCTCAATAATTACAACACAAAGCACTATATAAAATCATGGAGGAGATTATGGAACATGGGTATAGCATGAGAAGGGATGGTTCAAGAGAACATTGTGATCACCTCCATTTCAATAACAGAAAACAATCTATTATTTCGAATTAGAGAACATGGCAACATGGGTAAAGCATGATGATTGATGGGTATAGGATGAGGAGAGTCATTTCAATAATGACAACATAAAGCTCTATATAAAATAATGGAGGTGAGTAGGGAACATGGGTCTAGCATGAGAAGGTATGGTTCAAGATAACATTGTGATCACCTCCAGTAAAATAAAAGAAAACAATCTATTTTTTCTAATTTGAGAAAATGGCAATATGGGTACAGCATGATGGCAATTGATGGGTATAGGATGAGGAGACTCAGCTCAATAATGACAACACAAAGCACTATATAAAATCATGGAGGAGATTATGGAACATGGGTATAGCATGAGAAGGGATGATTCAAGAGAACATTGTGATCACCTCCAGTTCAATAACAGAAAACAATCTATTATTTCGAATTTGAGAACATGGCAACATGGGTAAAGCATGATGATTGATGGGTATAGGTTGAGTAGACTCATTTCAATAATGACAACACAAAGCACTATATAAAATCATGGAGGTGAGTAGGGAACAGGGGTATAGCATGAGAAGGGATGGTTCAATAGAATATTGTGATTACCTCCAGTACAATAACAGAAAGCAATATATTATTTCAAAGTAGAGAACATGGCAACATGGGTAAAGCAGGATGATTGATGGGTATAGGATGAAGAGACTCAGAACAATAATGACAACACAAAGCACTATATAAAATCATTGGGGGTGAATATGGAACATAGGTATTGCATGATAAGGGATGGTTCAAGGGATCGTTGTGATCAACTGCAGTATAATAACATAAAGCTATATATTATTTCAAAGTAGAGAAAAGGGCCCATGGGTAAAGCATGATGAACGATGGTTATAGGATGAGTATAATATGATCCACTATAGCAACAACAAAAACTATATAAAATCAACAAGGTAAGTATGGAACTTGGGTATAGCATGAGAAGGGATGGTTCAAGGTATCAATGTTATCACCTCAATATAATAACAAAAATAAAAATATAAAATTTCAGAACATGGCACATCTGCTGAAGTATACCAACACCAAAAAAAAAAAAATATATACTAAGAGTTGAGTATGGAACATGGGTATATTATGTGAAGCGATGGATAGATGTATCATTGTTATCAATACAAATGCAATTTTAAACATCATTATAATTTACTTAGATTATCAAATTAGATTTATTATGTTGATATTCTTGGCAGAAAAGCATATCTAGATATGCTCAGTAGCTGCTGATTGGTTGCTGCACATAGAAGACACTTGTAAGTGGCTCACCATGTGCATTGCTTTTTCTTCAAATAGTGATATCTAAAAAATGAATCAAAATAAATAATAGGTAATTTGTTATTTTTTTAAAAAATTGTTTTATCTATCTGAATCATGAAAGAAAGATTTTTTGTTTAGTGGCCCTTTAAAAAAAAAAGAGAAAAATTAACATGGCTCTAGCAGGATGAGTGACGGTAATTAGATCAATGTTATCTGCTAAGCTATTCAAACTGCAAGCACTGAAAAATTTGACTGTAGATAGCATATAACATGCGTATAGCTATATGAGTGTTGCTTATAGGATATGTGTAATATGATAAAGTATTATAACACAAAAAAATCTATTATTGTTCATGATTGAGTATGGAACATAGGTAAAGAAAATGAATCGGTTGTTTGAGGATAAATGTTATATTATCCATTATAATAAATAACGTAAGACACTTTATTATTTGCAATTAGACAGCATGGAAAATGTGTTATAGCCGGATAAGTGACTGTTAGAGGAACATTGTATATGCTCCAGTATAAAAACACCAAGCAAGATAAAATTACATAGGAGAGAGCGTGGAAGATGGGTCTAACATGATTTGTGAATTTTTTATTGTATCAGTGAAATCTGCTCCGGTTTGAAAAATGAAAACATGCTTTTTCAGATTAAAAAGTGTTGATCAATGAAAATTAATCTTGAATATTATATTATCGATATTGGTATATCTATAAAAAAAGATAACTTTCATACATTCAGTATGGTCAATGCACATACATAATTTGACTAGTAATGCACCTATTAGGATTTTTTTTTAAAATATTTATTTCTGGGTACTAATATTGATAATACATATGTCTCAAATTTTATTGCTCTAAACACGATTGATATATGTATTTTTTTCTTAAAATATATTAAAATATTGATAAGACTTATTTTGATTTTTCGAATATGAATATTACACATATAATAGGAACGATTGTGCCACAATATGAAACTATAAATTTTGAAATCGAAAAATTATTGAATTATACTTACTGTCAAAAACAATATTTTAAGAATGAGTATCGGTAATTGTGATGAAGAGCACTGCCGAGTCTGGCTGTAGAAATTACGGACAATTGCGCATGCGCAGATGATTCGAGGTCCGTGAACGCGCAAAAATCAGACGTCAAATGTGGGTGGGTTGGTTCTCTAAGATGAGAACAGAAATATCGGAAGTATCAAGGGGGAGGAGTAATACAATAAAAGGTAGATATATTGTTAGATAAATAACTTTTCTTCAACCACGAAAATATTGAAAAGGACTTAGCGACTGCATTGCAAGGCTAATTATAAAAATAGAAAAAACGGCACTCCTGGAGATTATCAATTAAAAGTATTTCAAACGAATGGTGTTAAAAGCGAAAGGCACACACAAATAAAAGCACAGCAGGTGTGGCACTGTCTGGCTTACGCGTTTCGGCTTGGAGCCGTAGTCATAGCCTATAGTGCTATGTGTCACACCTGTAATATACCCATACCCAAAAACTAATTGGTTAAGAAATGAAAGACACACCTGTTGCTTGCCTACTCTATACAATGTAAAGCTAAATAGTACAAATCTCCAATGCAATTAAGGCACTGACACAGCATGCTAAGGGGAATGTAAAGTAAACAGAAAGAAAAGAGAATACACATAATCAGAACAGCATAAGACAAAGGTTCTTTTATGGAGAAGAATTAGCATTAAATACACAAGTGAACCAATAATTCAAATTATCAAAATATTCAAAGAAGGGCAAAACATAGGAGTTAATTTATCCTGTATAACCCTAACCCTATAGCATAATTCAAAATTAACTAAAAAACATAATAGAAGGAAAATAATAATTATACAGCACTCTCAAAAAGCTAAAAAGGATGGATTGTTATTGCTAGATACAAAACCTAAATGAGATAGATAATCACAGTTCAACATAATGTGTTATTGCAGTATGTATGAAATACATATATAGAAAAGCCTAACTTTAACCAGTATATAGTGTGTAAAATGCTCCCAAGAGGATTACCACAGATTCATGATATCGTACTTGGAGTTGAGACCATTTGGGATACGAGTGCCCATTGTAAAAATCCTGTGTGCCTCTCTCAACTCTAGTAAGCGATCAATGGAACCACGTCTTTTGGGTCTGTAAACCCTTTCTATGGCACTCCAGGAAAAGGAAGAAAGATTACAACCATGATGTACCCCAAAATGCTGAACTACAGGGGTGCTGGATTTGGCTGTAGTGAAAGAGGAAAGATGTTCCCTAATTCTGGTGTTTACATCTCTTGAGGTGAGACCTATGTATTGAATTCTGCATGTTGAACAGTTAAGAACGTAAATCACATTTGTGCATGTGCAGTTTAAGAGTGTTTTGTTGGCCACATTTGTGCATGCCCTGGTGTCTGATCCAAGCACAGGCATCATTAGTGTTAGTGGGCAGCATAGTGGGAGACAGCAGAGATCCCAGTGTGGGACCTTTCTTGTATGCACACCTGACCCCACTTTTAACTATTTCAATTAATTTATCATCTGCCTTAAGGATATTAAAATGTTTACGTATGATAGAACAGATGTCATTGTATTGTCCACAATGTGTGGTGACAAAAGTCACTCCATCAAAGTGCTTAGAATCGGTTCTCTGTTTGTCGAACAGGAGACTAGCTCTTGTTTTAAGATTCACTGAGTGTTTAGCCCTACAGATTGTTTTTGTTTGGATATCTGCGTTGGTGTAACCTGGATTCAAGGTCTCTAGCAAGTGTCCTGAAGTCACTATCATCCGAACAGTTCCTTTTGAGCCTGATCATCTCCCCCTTAGCAATCGCTTCAGGGACATGTTTCGGATGGCAGCTTGTACCAAATAGGACTGAATTCCCTGAAATGGGTTTCCTATAGGAAACTGTTTTAACTTTTCCATTGGGGAGCCCTATTAGGGTAAGATCTAAAAAATTGGCACTTTTGTCATTAGATTCAAAAGTAAATCTGAGATTCATGTCATTCATGTTAAGGAATGAGCAGAATTCTTCAGCTTGCTGTTCGGTTCCTGTCCATATAAAGATCAGATCGTCTATATATCTCTTGTATGTAGATATATAGACACGAAAGGGGTTACTATTTCCAAAGATGTGGAAAAACTCCCAGAATCCTAGAAAAAGATTAGCATATGAGGGGGCAAATTTCGCCCCCATTGCTGTTCCACATCTCTGGAGATAGTAAACCCCCTCAAACACAAAAAAATTGTGTGTAAGGAGGAATCCTACCACCTTCACAATGAAACAATTGAAGTCTTCAGTGTAATTGGCAAAATTATCCAGGAAAAAGCATATAGCCTTCAAACCTATGTCATGGGGTATACAGGAGTAGAGTGAGACAGCATCCACAGTCAATCATCTGGATTGTGATGTCCAAACAACATTATCCATTAACTGTAAAACATGTTTTGTATCCCGCACATGTGAGGGCAATGAAGTTACCATAGGCTGTAGGATGCTGTCCACCCACTCTGATAGATTGCACAACAGGGAGTCAACCCCACTCACAATGGGACGACCCTTGACTTCAGAGAGGGACTTGTGGACCTTGGGAAAATGATGAAAAGCGGGAATCTTTGGAAAATCTGGAACTAAATTTCCAAAAGTTGTCGAATCAATGAAGCCTGATTCCATTCCCTCATCCAAAAGATCCACAAGTTCCCTCCTGAAGACAGAGGTGGGATCACCTTTAAGGATGGAATATTCATCCTTATTGTAGAGTTGCCTTAATGCTTCAGCAACGTAAGCTTCATGGTCAAGAACAACAGTCACCCTTCATAGAGGGGCCTCTACTGTGTGTACCCTGTGAATTATGTGTGAACTCTGACTGTAGTTGTTGCAGAGAAACCACATCACAAGTTTGTGTGAGCTGAAGTCCCCTGTTGTTCACTATCAGTAACCCCAGTAGTGGTAGCGAAAAACTTCTTCAAAGTGATATTTCTAATGAATTTATTTAAATCCAGTAAGGTTTTAAAAACATCAAAGTCATTCGTGGGTGAGAAATTAAGACCCAAGCTAAGTACTTTCAATTGATCAGTGGTAAGTGATATGGATGAAAGATTAATGACATTGTTATATGTGGCATTTATTTGTACTTTGAGATTGGTTTGGCCTGTCTCAGCTGGTATCTCTGTTGTCCCTGTGAATTGTGGTAAACTTGTGTCTTGGATTTGGTCCCCCCCCCTTTGTGTGAAATCTGGTCCTGGGGAAAAACCTGTTCTATAAGACCTGTATTCCCTATTTGTGTAGTATTATAATGCGTGCCAGGCTGGGGTACAGATATTGGGTACATAGAATAATTAGAGTTATGTTTAGCAATTGAAGTATGCAATGTCTCAGCTGAATGTATCAAAGGTGTAGTTTCAGACCTATGTACAGATTGTAAATTACTTTGTGTTTCTCCTACAAACGGAGGTTTAGTGGTAATAGCACTATCAGTCAGACCTGGTGTTTGAGTATTGAATGTTTCGTCACTGCCATCAGTGCTATACTCAGTATCACTTCCAGTAAATGTTACATTTCTAGTATTATTTGTCTGTCTTTGTCTGTTCCTATGTCCCCTTCCTCTCCTCCCAAACCTTGGCTGATTTTGTCTAAATGTAGACCTTTGTTTTTTACTCCATATATACACTGTATTATTAAGATAATCATTTTTGTCTCTCAAAAATGTAGTGTATTTTCTCTCCATGATTGTGGATCTGCTAGTAGCTAAAATACCTCTAAGGATATTATCAAATTTAGCAAAGTCTGAATCTGTACTATGTAAGTTTAGTTCTGCCTGTAACTCTGCAATTTCTAATTTGACTTTTTCAAGTTGCTTAACCTTATATTGTAGCA
Organism: Bombina bombina; assembly: GCF_027579735.1. Lineage (NCBI taxonomy): Eukaryota > Metazoa > Chordata > Amphibia > Anura > Bombinatoridae > Bombina > Bombina bombina. The sequence continues at coordinate 1,127,355,175 of NC_069500.1, forward strand.
TAAGAAGCATCAAGTTCAGTGAGCAATTAGATAAAACTTGGTTCCATTCCTCCACAAAGTCTTTATCATTACAGTCCACATCAAAAGTGGGGAATTTAAAGATTCGTAGGCCTCTAGGGATGATTTGCAATGACCGATATTTTACAATTGTCTAAATGTCCCACTGAATTTTGGACTTTGGACTTAATGAGCAGATTCTCCATCATGTCAAAAAGTGAACTAAGTGCCAGTACACTCTTATCCTCAGAGAAAATCACTTCACTGTTTACAGTCCCTTCTTGTCTTGCTGTGTAAGGCATCAGGGAATAAAATTGCTGTATAGGAGGTTGTATAGAGTTGTGAGCCATTTCGTCCATATTGCTGTGGGGAGCCCAAGGCTTGTAAATTGTGTGTATAAGTAGCGCTACTACTGAGTGTTGGTACAGCCAGTAAAGTACCCAAATTTATCAAGCATACAGGAAGAGAAAACTCAGTAGTGCAAAAAAATGAATGTAGTGAATAACCACTTAAACCAGCTACTGGTTAGTGAATTACAAACGATAAACCAGCCTTCAGATAGAATACGATATGACAATTTCAAATAGCTGCAAAGTCAATTGCCGGAGTCAGTCCCCCCACTGCTGCCCAAGCATTTACCGGTATTTTTGGGATCTGCGATGCACGGGTACCTCGTACCTCCTTTGAGTGCTCGTCTTTCCGCCGGCTCTGCTGCTTGGCGTCCTCGTGGGTCTGGGAATTTACAGCGTCTCTCCTACTTTCGGCGAGTGCCGAATCCTATTGGCTGGTTGTAGTGTCAATCAGCAGGAACCAATCCATGGTAGATATCAAGCTGAAAGTTCACCTGTAGCTGTAAGTTGAAAACACACACCTCCCCACAGCACAATCATCCAGGAATCACTGGATACTTCAATTGCATACTTCAATTGCTAAACATAACTCTAATTATTCTATGTACCCAATATCTGTACCCCAGCCTGGCACGCATTATAATACTGCACAAATAGGGAATACAGGTCTTATAGAACAGGTTTTTCCCCAGGACCAGATTTCACACAAAGGGGGGGGGGACCAAATCCAAGACACAAGTTTACCACAATTCACAGGGACAACAGAGATACCAGCTGAGACAGGCCAAACCAATCTCAAAGTACAAATAAATGCCACATATAACAATGTCATTAATCTTTCATCCATATCACTTACCACTGATCAATTGAAAGTACTTAGCTTGGGTCTTAATTTCTCACCCCACGAATGACTTTGATGTTTTTAAAACCTTACTGGATTTAAATAAATTCATTAGAAATATTACTTTGAAGAAGTTTTTCGCTACCACTACTGGGGTTACTGATAGTGAACAACAGGGGACTTCAGCTCACACTGAGTCTCTCTCTTTTTCACAAAATTGTGATGTGGTTTCTCTGCAACAACTACAGTCAGAGTCCACACATAATTCACAGGGTACACACAGTAGAGGCCCCTCTATGAAGGGTAAATCCACCTTTTACCCTATACAGGTCATGGGTAATATTGTAGAAACTTTCTACAATAGGGTGGAACAGGATCTTATTGCCCTCAAACAGTCTAATAAACGACCCAAGAACAACCTGAGTTTCAGGGAAAGAACTGCAGTTAAGGAGTTAAAAGATAACTCCAGTATCACCATAAGAAAAGCCGATAAAGGCGGAATGACTGCTGTTCTTGACCGTGAAGCTTACGTTGCTGAAGCATTAAGGCAACTCAACAATAAGGATGAATATTCCATCCTTAAAGGTGATCCCACCTCTGTTTTCAGGAGGGAACTTGTGGATCTTTTGAATGAGGGAATGGAATCAGGCTTCATTGATTCGACAACTTTTGCATATTTGGTTCCAGATTTTCCAAAGATTCCTGCTTTTCATCATTTTCCCAAGGTCCACAAGTCCCTCTCTGAAGTCAAGGGTTGTCCCATTGTGAGTGGGGTTGACTCCCTGTTGTGCAATCTATCAGACTGGGTGGACAGCATCCTACAGCCGATGGTAACTTCATTGCCCTTGCATTTGCGGGATACAAAACATGTTTCACAGTTAATGGATAATGTTGTTTGGACATCACAATCCAGATGGTTGACTGTGGATGCTGTCTCACTCTACTCCTGTATACCCCATGACATAGGTTTGAAGGCTATATGCTTTTTCCTGGATAATTTTGCCAATTACACTGAAGACTTCAATTGTTTCATTGTGAAGGTGGTAGGATTCCTCCTTACACACAATTTTTTTGTGTTTGAGGGGGTTTACTATCTCCAGAGATGTGGAACAGCAATGGGGGCGAAATTTGCCCCCTCATATGCTAATCTTTTTCTAGGATTCTGGGAGTTTTTCCACATCTTTGGAAATAGTAACCCCTTTCGTGTCTATATATCTACATACAAGAGATATATAGACGATCTGATCTTTATATGGACAGGAACCGAACAGCAAGCTGAAGAATTCTGCTCATTCCTTAACATGAATGACATGAATCTCAGATTTACTTTTGAATCTAATGACAAAAGTGCCAATTTTTTAGATCTTACCCTAATAGGGCTCCCCAATGGAAAAGTTAAAACAGTTTCCTATTGGAAACCCATTTCAGGGAATTCAGTCCTATTTGGTACAAGCTGCCATCCGAAACATGTCCCTGAAGCGATTGCTAAGGGGGAGATGATCAGGCTCAAAAGGAACTGTTCGGATGATAGTGACTTCAGGACACTTGCTAGAGACCTTGAATCCAGGTTACACCAACGCAGATATCCAAAAAAAAGCAATCTGTAGGGCTAAACACTCAGTGAATCTTAAAACAAGAGCTAGTCTCCTGTTCGACAAACAGAGAACCGATTCTAAGCACTTTGATGGAGTGACTTTTGTCACCACACATTGTGGACAATACAATGACATCTGTTCTATCATACGTAAACATTTTAATATCCTTAAGGCAGATGATAAATTAATTGAAATAGTTAAAAGTGGGGTCAGGTGTGCATACAAGAAAGGTCCCACACTGGGATCTCTGCTGTCTCCCACTATGCTGCCCACTAACACTAATGATGCCTGTGCTTGGATCAGACACCAGGGCATGCACAAATGTGGCCATAAGAATTGCAAACCGTGTAATTTTGTACACACAGGGAATACATTTACGAGTTATGTTACAGGAAAAACATTTAACATCAAAACACTCTTAAACTGCACATGCACAAATGTGATTTACGTTCTTAACTGTTCAACATGCAGAATTCAATACATAGGTCTCACCTCAAGAGATGTAAACACCAGAATTAGGGAACATCTTTCCTCTTTCACTACAGCCAAATCCAGCACCCCTGTAGTTCAGCATTTTGGGGTACATCATGGTGGTAATCTTTCTTCCTTTTCCTGGAGTGCCATAGAAAGGGTTAACAGACCCAAAAGAGGTGGTTCCATTGATCGCTTACTAGAGTTGAGAGAGGCACACTGGATTTTTACAATGGGCACTCGTATCCCAAATGGTCTCAACTCCAAGTACGATTTTATGAATCTGTGGTAATCCTCTTGGGAGCATTTTACACACTATATACTGGTTAAAGTTAGGCTTTTCTATATATGTATTTCATACATACTGCAATAACACATTATGTTGAACTGTGATTATCTATCTCATTTAGGTTTTGTATCTAACAATAACAATCCATCCTTTTTAGCTTTTTGAGAGTGCTGTATAATTATTATTTTCCTTCTATTATGTTTTTTAGTTAATTTTGAATTATGCTATAGGGTTAGGGTTATACAGGATAAATTAACTCCTATATTTTGCCCTTCTTTGAATATTTTGATAATTTGAATTATTGGTTCACTTGTGTATTTAATGCTAATTCTTATCCATATAAGTACCTTTGTCTTATGCTGTTCTGATTATGTGTATTCTCTTTTCTTTCTGTTTACTTTACATTCCCCTTACTCACTAGACTTTGTATATTAGCATGCTATGTCAGTGCCTTAATTGCATTGGAGATTTGTACTATTTAGCTTTACATTGTATAGAGTAAGCAAGCAACAGGTGTGTCTTTCATTTCTTAAACAAGTAGATTTTAGGTATGGGTATATTACAGGTGTGACACATAGCACTATAGGCTATGACTACGGCTCAAAGCCGAAACGCGTAAGCCAGACAGTGCCACACCTGCTGTGCTTTTATTTGTGTGTGCCTTTCGCTTTTAACACCATTAGTTTGAAATAAAGACTTTTAATTGATAATCTCCAGGAGTGCCGTTTTTTTCTCTTTATGACATTTGCCAGAGATTCCTGGATGATCGTGCTGTGGGGAGGTGTGTGTTTTCAACTTACAGCTACAGGTGAACTTTCAGCTTGATATCTACCATGGATTGGTTCCTGCTGATTGACACTACAACCAGCCAATAGGATTTGACGCTCGCCGAGAGTAGGAGAGACGCTGTACATTCCCAGACCCACAAGGACCCCAAGCAGCAGAGCCGGCGGAAAGACGAGCACTCGAAGGAGGTACGAGGTACCCGTGCATAGCAGATCCCAAAAATACCGGTAAATGCTTGGGCAGCAGTGGGGGGATTGACTCTGGCAATTGACTTTGCAGCTATTTGAAATTGTCATATCTTATTCTATCTGAAGGCTGGTTTATCGTTTGTAATTCACCAACCAGTAGCTGGTTTAAGTGGTTATTCACTACATTCATTTTTTCGCACTACTGAGTTTTCTCTTCCTGTATGCTTGATAATTATAAAAATATACAAATTTAAAAACATTGCAAACGTTACCTTGCCTTTAATGTATGATTGTTAATGTAACTTACCTTATAAGGGTGTATGTGGGGGCTATGTGTGATGTGCTCAAAACTAAAATAGATAAAATGCTCTGTGCTGCCTATGGCATTATTGGCATATATGTGATGTATTACATAGTGTAGTGATATATATACACTATATACTATATAGGCATTATTAACAAATGTAATAAAAAGAATAGTCATGATGAGTGATGAAATATATAGTGAAGGATCATGTTAGTGATACAAAAAAATGTCTGGAGGAGTAACTAAATATCTACAGGAAGGGTCCCTAGAATGGGGAATAAATAATTAATTAAAATAAATGTATCTATAGAAACATCATCAGTACTAGTATGTGTGTATAGGGAAATCAATTATTCCTAATGGGTACAGCAATACTGTGAACTAGATTAACAATGTTGCATGTATACTGAGTAGTGACATGATAGATACAGAACAAGGTGTACATTGTAAAAGGGACACAAATAAACCAACGATCTTAAAAAGCAGCCATATCTAAATTTCTGTATTACCCTGATGGAAATAGGGTGTCAAATTTGTAGATCCAGTAGGTTTCCCTCTGGCACAAGCTTTTAAACCTATTTGCTCCCTGTTTAAAAAGTATTTTTTTCCAGGGGGGGTAATACGAAACTGACAATTCAAACCTTGATGGCATTGAGCGTGATGTCTTGAGACACTGTGTTTGAGACAACCCCTCTTCACGTTCCTAAAATGTTCACCCCATCTGTTTCTTACTTTTCTAATTGTTCTACCTAAATATTGGGTCCCACACAAACAAGTAAGTAAATATATTACATAGTTGGAGCTGCAGTCTAGTCTATCTTTTAGTTGAATATGACAAAGAAAAAGTCCCGATATAGCGCTCAAACCAATGCTTAGACTAGTACAAAGTCTTGTGGATAATTCTAATAGTATCATTATTCCAAACAGCACAGTTCAAAATAGGTACAGTACCTCAATCCTCCGGTTGTTGCCAGCGTTACACAAGCTCCCGGTTACGGTCTGTCCTCTGTGAATGAACTCCTCCTTTCCAATCACAACCAGGTGTGAGTTAGGTGATCCGCTCCTTACAGCACTGCATATACTCACAGAGCTCCCCGCTAACCGCCCGCATGAATGACATGAATCTCAGATTTACTTTTGAATCTAATGACAAAAGTGCCAATTTTTTAGATCTTACCCTAATAGGGCTCCCCAATGGAAAAGTTAAAACAGTTTCCTATAGGAAACCAATTTCAGGGAATTCAGTCCTATTTGGTACAAGCTGCCATCCGAAACATGTCCCTGAAGCCATTGCTAAGGGGGAGATGATCAGGCTCAAAAGGAACTGTTCGGATGATAGTGACTTCAGGACACTTGCTAGAGACCTTGAATCCAGGTTACACCAATGCAGATATCCAAAAAAAAGCCATCTGTAGGGCTAAACACTCAGTGAATCTTAAAACCAGAGCTAGTCTCCTGGTCGACAGACAGAGAACCGATTCTAAGCACTTTGATGGAGTGACTTTTGTCCCCACACATAGTGGACAATACAATGACATCTGTTCTATCATACGTACACATTTTAAAATCCTTAAGGCAGATGATAAATTAATTGAAACAGTTAAAAGTGGGGTCAGGTGTGCATACAAGAAAGGTCCCACACTGGGATCTCTGCTGTCTCCCACTATGCTGCCCACTAACACTAATGATGCCTGTACTTGGATCAGACACCAGGGCATGCACAAATGTGGCCATAAGAAGTGCAAACCGTGTAATTTTGTACACACAGGGAATACATTTACGAGTTATGTTACAGGAAAAACATTTAACATCAAAACACTCTTAAACTGCACATGCACAAATGTGATTTACGTTCTTAACTGTTCAACATGCAGAATTCAATACATAGGTCTCACCTCAAGAGATGTAAACACCAGAATTAGGGAACATCTTTCCTCTTTCACTACAGCCAAATCCAGCACCCCTGTATTTCAGCATTTTGGGGTACATCATGGTGGTAATCTTTCTTCCTTTTCCTGGAGTGCCATAGAAAGGGTTTACAGACCCAAAAGAGGTGGTTCCATTGATCGCTTACTAGAGTTGAGAGAGGCACACTGGATTTTTACAATGGGCACTCGTATCCCAAATGGTCTCAACTCCAAGTACGATTTCATGAATCTGTGGTAATCCTCTTGGGAGCATTTTACACACTATATACTGGTTAAAGTTAGGCTTTTCTATATATGTATTTCATACATACTGCAATAACACATTATGTTGAACTGTGATTATCTATCTCATTTAGGTTTTGTATCTGGCAATAACAATCCATCCTTTTTAGCTTTTTGAGAGTGCTGTATAATTATTATTTTCCTTCTATTATGTTTTTTAGTTAATTTTGAATTATGCTATAGGGTTAGGGTTATACAGGATAAATTAACTCCTATGTTTTGCCCTTCTTTGAATATTTTGATAATTTGAATTATTGGTTCACTTGTGTATTTAATGCTAATTCTTATCCATATAAGTACCTTTGTCTTATGCTGTTCTGATTATGTGTATTCTCTTTTCTTTCTGTTTACTTTACATTCCCCTTACTCACTAGACTTTGTATATTAGCATGCTATGTCAGTGCCTTAATTGCATTGGAGATTTGTACTATTTAGCTTTACATTGTATAGAGTAGGCAAGCAACAGGTGTGTCTTTCATTTCTTAAACAAGTAGATTTTAGGTATGGGTATATTACAGGTGTGACACATAGCACTATAGGCTATGACTACGGCTCCAAGCCGAAACGCGTAAGCCAGACAGTGCCACACCTGCTGTGCTTTTATTTGTGTGTGCCTTTCACTTTTAAAACCATTCGTTTGAAATAAAGACTTTTAATTGATAATCTCCAGGAGTGCCGTTTTTTCTCTTTATGCCATTTGCCAGAGATTCCTGGATGATCGTGCTGTGGGGAGGTGTGTGTTTTCAACTTACAGCTACAGGTGAACTTTCAGCTTGATATCTACCATGGATTGGTTTCTGCTGATTGACACTACAACCAGCCAATAGGATTCGACGCTCGCCGAGAGTAGGAGAGACGCTGTACATTCCCAGACCCACGAGGACGCCAAGCAGCAGAGCCGGCGGAAAGACGAGCACTCGAAGGAGGTACGAGGTACCCGTGCATCGCAGATCCCAAAAATACCGGTAAATGCTTGGGCAGCAGTGGGGGGATTGACTCTGGCAATTGACTTTGCAGCTATTTGAAATTGTCATATTGTATTCTATCTGAAGGCTGGTTTATCGTTTGTAATTCACCAACCAGTAGCTGGTTTAAGTGGTTATTCACTACATTCATTTTTTCGCACTACTGAGTTTTCTCTTCCTGTATGCTTGATAATTATAAAAATATACAAATTTAAAAACATTGCAAACGTTACCTTGCCTTTAATGTATGATTGTTAATGTAACTTACCTTATAAGGGTGTATGTGGGGGCTATGTGTGATGTGCTCAAAACTAAAATAGATAAAATGCTCTGTGCTGCCTATGGCATTATTGGCATATATGTGATGTATTACATAGTGTATTGATATATATACACTATATACTATATAGGCATTATTAACAAATGTAATAAAAAGAATAGTCATGATGAGTGATGAAATATATAGTGAAGGATCATGTTAGTGATACAAAAAAATGTCTGGGGGAGTAACTAAATATCTACAGGAAGGGTCCCTAGAATGGGGAATAAATAATTAATTAAAATAAATGTAACTATAGAAACATCATCAGTACTAGTATGTGTGTATATGGAAATCAATTATTCCTAATGGGTACAGCAATACTGTGAACTAGATTAACAATGTTGCATGTATACTGAGTAGTGACATGATAGATACAGAACAAGGTGTACATTGTAAAAGGGACACAAATAAACCAACGATCTTAAAAAGCAGCCATATCTAAATTTCTGTATAACCCTGATGGAAATAGGGTGTCAAATTTGTAGATCCAGTATGTTTCCCTCTGGCACAAGCTTTTAAACCTATTTGCTCCCTGTTTAAAAAGTATTTTTTTCCAGGGGGGGGTAATACGAAACTGACAATTCAAACCTTGATGGCATTGAGCGTGATGTCTTGAGACACTGTGTTTGAGACAACCCCTCTTCACGTTCCTAAAATGTTCACCCCATCTGTTTCTTACTTTTCTAATTGTTCTACCTAAATATTGGGTCCCACACAAACAAGTAAGTAAATAGTACATAGTTGGAGCTGCAGTCTAGTCTATCTTTTAGTTGAATATGAAAAAAGAAAAAGTCTCGATATAGCGCTCAAACCAATGCTTAGACTAGTACAAAGTCTTGTGGATAATTCTAATAGTATCATTATTCCAAACAGCACAGTTCAAAATAGGTACAGTACCTCAATCCTCCAGTTGTTGCCAGCGTTGCACAAGCTCCCGGTTAAGGTCTGTCCTCTGTGAATGAACTCCTCCTTTCCAATCACAACCAGGTGTGAGTTAGGTGATCCGCTCCTTACAGCACAGCATATACTCACAGAGCTCCCCGCTAACCGCCCGCAGACCTCTGTAAGTCTGCATAAATCAGCAATCGAAAGTAGAAAAATAGGGCGAGTTGGAGCCACAGGCTAAGAGTTTAAAAAGTAAACTTTAATGCCATATTAATTAAAACAGTTTCACAGCAAAAATTTGTAAAAAATCAGATCTAAGACAGCAGCGGTCTGACATGTTTCAGCTCTCTGCCTTATTCATAGACCGTGCTGTCTTAGATACACAGCCTACTTAAATTTACAAATCACAATGACGTATTATTTCTCAAGTTAACTCCTTGATTGCCAGTTTGCACATACATAGATATTTTATATATATCAATACTACAAACTGTTATCTCAAACGTTTAGATGATATTAGAGCATCACTTTACACCCTTAAAATGTACAAAGTCTATTTAATCCATATATATCAATATACAAACGTGTACCATTATAGTGCTATTTTGTAGTATGTGTATTCTGATATATTCAAAATCTTACAACCAAGATTTAAGGCGTTATACAGCTAAGGTATGTCATTTCCTGTCTATTAACATTGTGACCAATTAAAGAGAAATTATCTCCATTTCGAATACTAGATTCCTTAATCCTAAACTGATTAACCACATTATATTTGGTAATTTCTCATTATGAATTGAGAGAAAAATAAATCCATATGATTTAACCATACTATTTGTGCATAACAATACTAATAGCTATACTATATGTCCTATATACGGATATGTCTATGGAAAGGGAAATCATAATTTGAAACAATGATTTATTATAATAAATAATATTAGATCTTATAGGGCCACATAGATCTCAAGAGGGGCCACTTAACTAAGGATTATTTACCACAATTGTAAGAGCTAGCACTATGCTCTAGGCATAGTAATTATTATTATAGATCTCAGCCTCCATACAGATATAATATATTGAGTGGTTCAAAATTAATTTCAACATAGGACTAGAATAAAAATAAGTTTTAATTATTCTTCAGATATATTATATCTGCAGAACAACTAGCGGTAAGTCTATCTCCAACAGTTTATTAAATCTGTATGTATGTTAAGGCCCTCTGGGGCCCTTGTTCCCAATTTAAAGATCCAAAAAGCCTCGCGCATACAAAGCAACTTGTCTCTATCTCCTCCTCTGTTGGGAACCCTTACCCATTCAATAATTTGCCACACTAAGTTGTCAATACTACTATTGTGACAAAACTTAAAATGCCTAGCCACTTGTGAGTCCGGATCATCGGACTTAATGTCGTAGATATGTTCTTTTATTCGCTCTCTGGCTTCCCTTGTGGTAAGACCAACGTACTGCTTTAAACATGCTTGGCAAGTCACAAGGTACACTATATATGTGCTGCGACAATTTGTGCATGCATCAATGGTAAACACTCTCTAAGTCTTTGTCAATTGAAAAGTTTTACCAGTTAGCGTGTATGAGCATGCTTTGCATCTGGTGGCACCACATCTATAGTGGCCCTTGCATTCCAACCAACTTGTAACTCTGTGTGAGGTAGTTTTTATTTCACTAGGGGCCAAAATATTGCCCAAGGTCTTATTCTTCCTAGGGATGCACTTGCATCCCCTTTGTACTATCTCATAGAGATCTCCATCTCCTTTAAGAATCGGTAGACATTCCTGGACAATATTTGCAATCTGGTCAAATTGTTTGCTGTAATTTGTGACAAAAATCGGTGTATTACTCATCTCTCTATTTCTCTTAGCTCTATTTGAGTGGAGCATCCTATTTCTGTCCATTCTGGATACTATATTGTATGCTTTGGTAATTTGTTTTTGGGAGAATCCTCTTTGTACAAACCTCTCCTTGAAGTCTTTGGCCATATTATGGTATTCTAACAATGAGGAACAATTTCTTTGTAAACTAATAAATTCTCCTTTAAGTATTCCAAAGCTTGTATGCTTAGGATGCATACTTTTAGCATGCAGAATGCTATTGCCTGCAATTTGCTTCCTGTGTAATTTAGTAACAACCTTACTACCCTCATTAGAAAGTGTAAGGTCTAGATATTCAATACTCGTTTTACTTGCAGTGCTTGTAAAGCTCAGACCAACATCATTAATATTAAGGTCTTTCACAAACTCAGTGCACTCTTCTGTTGACCCTTGCCATATCAGAAGGAGATTGTCAATAAATCTCCTATACATCACAATACTCCCCCTCTGGCGGCAGTTTTCACCATACACATGGGATAGCGCCCACCACCCCATGTATAAATTTGCAAAAGAGGGGGCAAAAGTAGCCCCCATTGCAGTACCTCTCTTTTGCAGGTAAAAACTGCCGCCAAATGAGAAGTAATTGTGCGTAAGTAGAAAGAAGAGTGCCCTAAGTATGAAGCTTTTGTCAGTATTACTGTAACCTGTATATTTATCCAAGAAAAATGCTACTGAAATCATACCTTTATCCAAAGGAATGGTAGAATACAAACTTACTACATCAATAGTTAACCATGAATATTCTGGTTTCCAATTGATGTCTTCTACCAGGACTAGCAGATGTTTCGTGTCCTTAAGGAATGACGGAAGAATCTTTACCAAAAGCTGTAAAATACCTTCCATCCATCTCCCCAAGGGTTCCAACAAGGATCCAATACCAGAGATGATAGGACGTCCCTGGACATTGTCAAGACCCTTGTGCATCTTGGGGAGATGGTGGAAGATTGGAATTAAAACTTTTCAATCGACAAAGACTCCGAGAGTGTTTACCATTGATGCATGCACAAATTGTCGCAGCACATATATAGTGTACCTTGTGACTTGCCAAGCATGTTTAAAGCAGTACGTTGGTCTTACCACAAGGGAAGCCAGAGAGCGAATAAAAGAACATATCTACGACATTAAGTCCGATGATCCGGACTCACAAGTGGCTAGGCATTTTAAGTTTTGTCACAATAGTAGTATTGACAACTTAGTGTGGCAAATTATTGAATGGGTAAAGGTTCCCAACAAAGGAGGAGATAGAGACAAGTTGCTTCGTATGCGCAAGGCTTTTTGGATCTTTAAATTGGGAACAAGGGCCCCAGAGGGCCTTAACATACATACAGATTTAATAAACTGTTGGAGATAGACTTACCGCTAGTTGTTCTGCAGATATAATATATCTGAAGAATAATTACAACTTATTTTTATTCTAGTCCTATGTTGAAATTAATTTTGAACCACTCAATATATTATATCTGTATGTAGGCTGAGATCTATAATAATAATTACTATGCCTAGAGCATAGTGCTAGCTCTTACAATTGTGGTAAATAATCCTTAGTTAAGTGGCCCCTCTTGAGATCTAATATTATTTATTATAATAAATCATTGTTTCAAATTATGATTTCCCTTTCCATAGACATATCCATATATAGGACATATAGTATAGCTATTAGCATTGTTATGCACAAATAGTATGGTTAAATCATATGGATTTATTTTTCTCTTAATTCATAATGAGAAATTACCAAATATAATGTGGTTAATCAGTTTAGGATTAAGGAATCTAGTATTCGAAATGGAGATAATTTCTCTTTAATTTGTCACAATGTTAATAGACAGGAAATGATATACCTTAGCTGTATAACGCCTTAAATCTTGGTTGTTAGATTTTGAATATATCAGAATACACATACTACAAAATAGTACTATAATGGTACACGTTTGTATATTGATATATATGGATTAAATAGACTTTGTCCATTTTAAGGGTGTAAAGTGATGCTCTAATATCATCTAAACGTTTGAGATAACAGTTTGTAGTATTGATATATATATAAAATATCTATGTATGTGCAAACTGGCAATCAAGGAGTTAACTTGAGACATAATACGTCATTGTGATTTGTAAATTTAAGTAGGCTGTGTATCTAAGACAGCACGGTCTATGAATAAGGCAGAGAGCTGAAACATGTCAGACCGCTGCTGTCTTAGATCTGATTTTTTTACAAATTTTTGCTGTGAAACTGTTTTAATTAATATGGCATTAAAGTTTACTTTTTAAACTCTTAGCCTGTGGCCCCGACTCGCCCTATTTTTCTGCTTTTGATATATTTTAGTTGGTAAGTATATCCTGAGGTTGTAGAGGAAACACTAGTGACCCCATGAGTGATGTATCTGCACATATTGCACCTTTTAGTTCTATATCTAAAAGCTCCTTTATGTTATAAGTTATTATTACTGTGGGATCCTATTTTGTAGCTCCTTTTAGTCATAATGATTTTACTAGGGGCTATTTTTTTCTTAATCGTGGGAGCTCTCCTGTATGTAATATTTGGTTTGTCTTCCAATAATCCTTTAAGGATGGGATCTTTTTTTTAAAAGATACCAATGTTTATTAAGTATTTTTCTTATAGATCTATAGTTAGAGTTATAATTTGTAATGAATGACAGTGTTCTTCTTACAGGTATTATAATTCAAGGTACCTTTCGGTGGGGGATTAAGAATCGTCTCTCTCTCTAAGTTTCTAGCTCTCAGGTAGCTTTCTTCTATAAGTTCCATAGGATACCCCTTTTCAATGAATCCATTTTTAAGAATAATAGACTGTTCATCATAGGGTTTTAATAGGGTAAAATTGCGCTTGATGCATCTAAACTGGCTATAAGGGATGTTTTTCTTCCAGCTTCTCAAGTGGTTACTATGATAGTCTAAAAAATTATTACTATTCACTGATTTAAAGAAAGTTTTGGATTGGACAGAGTTAGTGGCATCCCATGTCAAGACTATTAGGCCTATTTATCAAATGCCTGTTGGACCTGATCCGACAGTGCGGATCAGGTCCGACAGACATCGCTGAATGCGGAGAGCAATACACTCTCCATATTCAGCATTGCACCAGCAGCTCTTGTGAGCTGCTGGTGCAACGCCACCCCCTGCAGACTTGCGGCCAATCGGCCACCAGCAGGGAGGTGTCAATCAACCCAATAGGGTTGAATTGTGGCAATATCTGTCCGCCTGCTCAGAGCAGGCAGACAGGGTTATGGAGCAGCGGTCTTTAGATCGCTGCTCCATAACTTGCGTTTCTGGCGAGTCTGAAGACTGGCCAGAAACACGGGCCCACACACAGGCCCATACGGAGCTTGATAAATGGGCCTCAATATCTAAGTAATCTATTTCATCCGGATGCATTTTGTAAGTAAAGGTTAGTCCAAAGATGTTATCATTGAGTTTAGAGGCAAAGTCTACAGCTGAATTGATGGACCCATTCCAGATGATGATCAAATCATCTATGTATCTGCCATAGAAGACCAGGTTCTCCCTCCAGCTCTGGCAATAGACATAAATGTCCTCAAACCATCCCATAACCAGATTGGCAAAGTTAGGGGCGAACCTGGTCCCCATGGCAGTACCTTTTATTTGAAGATAGTAATTATCTAGGTATTTAAAATAGTTATGCTTGAGAATAAAGTGAATCAATTCAAGGAGATATTCCTTCTGAACTGTAGGCATATATATATATATCCTCATAAAAATAGTCTGAAACATATCGTATACCTATTTCATGAAAAATATTAGAATATAATAATAATAAATATTAGAATATAATAATAATAAGAATATAATATAATTGTTAAGGTTACCAACGACCTACCTACAGCAAAATCAAAAGGCCACTTCTCTCTGCTTATCCTCCTTGATCTGTCCGCAGCCTTTGACACTGTTGACCACCCTCTTTTGCTCCAAACACTCCAATCCTTCGGCATCTGGGACACAGCCCTCTCGTGGCTCTCTTCCTACCTGTCAAACTGTACCTTTAGTGTAGCCTTCTCTGGGGCCTCCTCTGCCCCGTCGCCACTTTATGTCGGAGTACCGCAAGGCTCTGTCCTTGGTCCCCTTCTCTTCTCAATCTACACGTCATCACTAGGTTCCCTAATAAAGTCCCACGGTTTCCTATATTATTTGTATGCCGACGACACCCAAATCTACTTCTCTGCACCAGACCTATCTGCTTCCTTGCTAACCCATGTCACTAACTGTCTTTCTCACATCTCTAACTGGATTTCCTCTTATTACCTCAAGCTAAATCTCTCCAAAACTGAGCTCCTTATTTTCCCCCCTTTCTCAAAACTCTCAACCCCCAATCTCTCTATAACTGTTGACAACTCCATCATTACCCCTACCCCGCACGCCCGATTTCTCAGGGTCACATTTGACTCAGATCTTTATTTCACTCCTCACATTCAGTCCTTGGCTAAAGCCTACCGCTTCCACCTTAAAAACATCTCTAAAATTAGACACTTCCTTACACAAGACACAACTAAGATTTTAATCCACTCTCATTCTTTACCGCCTTGATTACTGCAACTCTGTCCTCTCTGGTCTCGCCACCTGCCGCCTAGCTCCTTTAAAATCCATAATGAATGCCTCTGCCAGACTCATCTTCCTTACACGTCGCTCTTCATCTGCTGCACCTCTCTGCCAATCCCTTCACTGGCTTCCTCTTGCCTCTAGGATCAAACATAAAATTCTCATTCTGACATACAAAGCCCTCAACTGCACTGCTCCCCCCTATATCTCAGACCTTGTCTCCAGATACTCTCCCTCCCGTCCCCTTCTCTCTGCTCATGGCCTCCTACTCTCCTCCTCTCTTGTCACCTCATCACATTCCCGTTTACAGGACTTCTCCAGACTGGCTCCCATCTTGTGAAACTCTCTGCCTCGCTCCACAAGACTCTCTTCTAGTTTTAAAAGCTTCAAGTGCTCCCTAAAGACTCTACTGTTGAAGGATGCATACAACCTACATTAACCTTTCTTTATACCAGTTCCTCTCCTCCATTGCTATCCCCTGAACCCCCTTAGCATGTAAGCCTGAGTCCAGCTGTTTGTAGATCACCTTCTTAAGAGCTGACTACAACAGTGCAACTGTTGCCCTCTACCCATTTGATCCCTATAATTGTTTTGTTGTACTCCCCCTGTTAGCGCTCTACAAATAACCGATAATAATAATAATATAATGCATTAACGTCACATGTCATCCATATGTAATTATCTCCTCTTCTAATATCAGATAGTTTTTGTAGTAAATCTGTTGTGTCCTGAATAAATGAGGGGAGCTACCTCACATATTTTTGTAGATAATAATCTACATAAGCTGATAAGTGATCAGTAATACTATTTGTTAAAATTTGCATATATTCTGATTACAATAATTAGTGAACAGGAAGTTTCTAAGAAAATAAAATGTAATGTTTAGAAATAGGTTAAATAATGCGGTAAGAGAATGAATATTTTCTAGTTTTATGTATATATTATACTGGGGAAAGTTACACATTAAATAAATAAATACAAGTTAATCTTGTATAAATGCAATTTCTGTGCTTGAAAGAACTACTACATTTTGTTATTCATGATGCTTTAGAAATCATAAAAGTGTTGCTCAGGACATAAAGAAACTGACAAATTCATAACATTTTCTTTAAGTTTATTAGAAACAGAGCAACCCTGCTGAATCAGCACTTGATTTTACAAAGTGCACAGGTTTTATGGATTTAACAATATCATTTACTGACATAGACATTGAAATGTACATTATAAATCTATGTAACAGAAAATATTGTTTTCTTGAGATGAACATATTTTGTGTGACTTCAGTGGGCATAAAAAAAGATTTTGAAGAAATTGCTTGTCTTTCTTCCATTGTTCACTGTTCGTTGTTAAGTACAAAGCAAATATAATACCAAAGTAAGAAATTGCAAAGATTCTGCAAGCAATGTTTTATTATCTTACATTGCATATTCTATAGGTTCAACATCCTTGCGCATCAGTTAATTAAGTGTTTTCTGACTTTTTATCCTATTCTTTTTAGTCTTTCTCTCCCTGATAGTGCTTCAAATGTTTTACAATAAGAACCATGGTACCTGTTGTTTTAAAAGGTTGTGACTACACTGGCCAACAAGCATTATGCAGTTATTATTAGTTTAAATGTGAAAATCAAATTCATTACCATTTTACTTTTACCATTTAACTATTATCTGTATTATTTATTGTGACACACACTTCATAGATCATATGTTGTGTTATAATGCGCAAGATGATGGGGATTCTGGACAAGCTCTTTTGATTGGTGCAGCAGTCTAAGCAGAGAACATTTATGGGCCAATTAGGGTATAAACTGGTAATAATTCAGGAGAAAGAAATAAGCTGGCTTGAGTTCATATAGAAGACATGGGGGCATATGTATCAAGCTCCAATTGGAGCTTGATGCCCCGTGTTTCTGGCGAGCCTAACAGCAGTTATGAAGCAGCGGTCACAAAGACCGCTGCTCCATAACCTGTCCTCCTGCTCTAGGCAGGCGGACACACTTCGCCGGAAATCAACCCGATCAAGTACGATCGGGTTGATTGACACCCCCCTGCAGGCGGCTGATTGGCCGCGAGTCTGCAAGGGGCGGCGTTGCACCAGCAGCTCTTGTGAGCTGCTGGTGCAATGCTGAATACGGCGAGCGTATTGCTCGCCGTATTCAGCGAGGTCTGTCGGACCTGATCCGCAGTGTCGGATCAGGTCCGCCAGACCTTAATAACTAGAGGCCGTTCACTGAACAACTTGGAAGATTTTACTTCTCTCTACCTTAAGAGACAGGAAACTGCTTGTACAGTCCAGTCATTAACTCTAAACCCCTTGCTGGTCTAGCAATGATACCAATGTACAGAACATGAAACATGACATATTAATACACTA
Organism: Bombina bombina; assembly: GCF_027579735.1. Taxonomy (NCBI): domain Eukaryota; kingdom Metazoa; phylum Chordata; class Amphibia; order Anura; family Bombinatoridae; genus Bombina; species Bombina bombina. The sequence continues at coordinate 1,127,373,212 of NC_069500.1, forward strand.
TCACATTTTCATATTGTCTTACCACATTTGGTTGTATTTTGTACCTCTTTGTTTTGTCTTTAAAGAGTTATCAGCACAGTAGCCATCACAAATACTTTTGAGAAAATAATACTTATACTATTGCATGTTACATATGATCCTGCTGCAAATGCTTTTAGTGTAGGCCTTTAAATATCTACTGTATAAAAACTTGCACAGAATGTTTTTTTATCCACATGGTAAAATGTTTGCACATAGATTAAAAAACAAATATTTTTTATTTTTTTTATTTTTATTTAAGACATGTTATACTGAATTTATTTAGGCCCAGGTTACAAGTAGCGTGATAACTGTTGCGAGTGACATCAGGTTTATCACAGCTGTTTGCATGCGTCGGCAGTAGAGCATGCAAGTTAAAAGTAAATGCGTTTGCTCGAGTGCAATTGATTTTAAGGCTCATCGGGTCAGCACGACCTCAGAGCTCTAGAAAGCTGTTATAAAAAGTTGCACAACATAGATCAAAAATACATTAAAAAGTAGAGGTTATAGACATAATAACACAGTCTAATAAAAATTATTTTAAATAAAATTGCGATAAATTTTTTTATAAAGGCTCAAAGATGAGGTCTCAGGTGTTAGGAAAAAAAAGCACTGCTAAGATCTTTAACCTCTTCACTACCAGGAGTTTCAGAGAAAAACTTGGCCAAAATACTGGAGATTTTTTAGCATTTTTGCTATCACTCCATTTAAACAGATGTAGAGCCTTGGTTTTTTTTTTTATTTACCTGTCAAAACTATATATGTTTTAAGTAGACATCCCAAGGTATTGATCTAGGGTTATTTTGGTATATTTCATGCCACCATTTAACCACCAAATGTGATCAAATAAAAAAAACTTTGGGCTTCTCACTGAAATTATTTACATACTGCTTGTGCAATCATGGCACAAATGGTTGTAAAAGATTCTCTGGGATACCCTTTGTTCAGAAATAGCAGACATATATGACTTTGCCATTGCTTTTTGGTAATTAGATGGCCTCTAATTGCAGCTGCGCACCACACTTCTATTATTCCCATCAGTGAAGGGGTTAATTAGGTAGCTTGTAAGGTTAAATTTAGCTTTAGGGTAGAGATTACTCTTCCACCTGACACTTCCCACCCCCTGATCCCTACCTGATCCCTCCCAAACAGCTCTCTTCCCTCCCCCACCTCCCACTGGTCAGCCCCATCTTATATACTGCCAATATAAAAAATGAAGGATTTTTTGTTTAATTCATTTTTCTGCAGGGTGGGATTATATTATATATATATATATATATATATATATATATATATATATATATATATACAGGGGCGGAACTACAGGGGTGCAGAGGGCACAACTGTGACTGGTCCCCCCGAGGGTGGGGGCCCAGCTTAATTATTTTTTTTTCCAATAAAAAAGTTGACCTGCCACTGCCTGCACTGATATCATGTGAGTGTGATGTGATGCTTCACTAGTGTCTCTGTCTCTGACTACAGGGGTTAGTGCTTCTGTTTTACCCATTGGTGTTTAAGTGTTTATGTGTGTATATTTATGCATGTGTGTGTGTGTGTGTATATGTTGTGGAACCAGAAAATTGCAGACCTTGTTACTACAGCATGGGGGGGGTAAACAGTGTCACTATACAGTACCACTATATACAGTACGGGGGGGGGGTCTGGACCATGTCACAGACTACTGTGGTCACTTTATAAAGTACTGGGGCGGGTAGGGTCAGGCCAGCCATCTCCCCAGCATATTACAGACTGTGTCACTAACTCACTATATACAGTACTGGTGGGTAAAACAGTGTCACTATATATAAACAGTAATAGGGGGTAAAACAGTGTCACTGTATATAAACAGTAATAGCGGGTCAGACCATCTCACAGACTGTAGGCATAAGGTACCTCCTTTTGCAGACATGTAATCTGATTTGCATTTTTTTTCTATGTTAAATGTTAAAAAAAAGATATGTATCAAATTCACCTTTTTGGGGGTGGGGGGCCCTTCTTAGATTCTTGCACCTGGGCCCTGTCGTTTCTAGTTACTCCTCTGTAAATATATATATTTACAGACATATATACACACATAAAGACATAAATACAGGGAGTGCAGAATTATTAGGCAAGTTGTATTTTTGAGGATTAATTGTATTATTGAACAACAACCATGTTCTCAATGAACTCAAAAAACTCATTAATATCAAAGCTGAATAGTTTTGGAAGTAGTTTTTAGTTTGTTTTTAGTTATAGCTATTTTAGGGGGATATCTGTGTGTGCAGGTGACTATTACTGTGCATAATTATTAGGCAACTTAACAAAAAACAAATATATACCCATTTCAATTATTTATTTTTACCAGTGAAACCAATATAACATCTCAACATTCACAAATATACATTTCTGACATTCAAAAACAAAACAAAAACAAATCAGTGACCAATATAGCCACCTTTCTTTGCAAGGACACTCAAAAGCCTGCCATCCATGGATTCTGTCAGTGTTTTGATCTGTTCACCATCAACATTGCGTGCAGCAGCAAGCACAGCCTCCCAGACACTGTTCAGAGAGGTGTACTGTTTTCCCTCCTTGTAAATCTCACATTTGATGATGGACCACAGGTTCTCAATGGGGTTCAGATCAGGTGAACAAGGAGGCCATGTCATTAGATTTTCTTCTTTTATACCCTTTCTTGCCAGCCACGCTGTGGAGTACTTAGACGCGTGTGATGGAGCATTGTCCTGCATGAAAATCATGTTTTTTCTTGAAGGATGCAGACTTCTTCCTGTATCACTGCTTGAAGAAGGTGTCTTCCAGAAACTTGCAGTAGGACTGGGAGTTGAGCTTGACTCCATCCTCAACCCCAAAAGGCCCCACAAGCTCATCTTTGATGATACCAGCCCAAACCAGTACTCCACCTCCACCTTGCTGGCGTCTGAGTCGGACTGGAGCTCTCTGCCCTTTACCAATCCAGCCACGGGCCCATCCATCTGGCCCATCAAGACTCACTCTCATTTCATCAGTCCATAAAACCTTAGAAAAATCAGTCTTGAGATATTTCTTGGCCCAGTCTTGACGTTTCAGCTTGTGTGTCTTGTTCAGTGGTGGTCATCTTTCAGCCTTTCTTACCTTGGCCATGTCTCTGAGTATTGCACACCTTGTGCTTTTGGGCACTCCAGTGATGTTGCAGCTCTGAAATATGGCCAAACTGGTGGCAAGTGGCATCTTGGCAGCTGCACGCTTGACTTTTCTCAGTTCATGGGCAGTTATTTTGCGCCTTGGTTTTTCCACACGCTTCTTGCGACCCTGTTGACTATTTTGAATGAAACGCTTGATTGTTCGATGATCACGCTTCAGAAGCTTTGCAATTTTAAGAGTGCTGCATCAATTCAAGATATCTCACTATTTTTGACTTTTCTGAGCCTGTCAAGTCCTTCTTTTGACCCATTTTGCCAAAGGAAAGGAAGTTGCCTAATAATTATGCACACCTGATATAGGGTGTTGATGTCATTAGACCACACCCCTTCTCATTACAGAGATGCACATCACCTAATATGCTTAATTGGTAGTAGGCTTTCGAGCCTATACAGCTTGGAGTAAGACAACATGCATAAAGAGGATGATGTGGTCAAAATTCTCATTTGCCTAAAAATTCTGCACTCCCTGTACATATGTATACATATATAGACATACATGTAAGTGCATTGGAACCATTTGTAGTCATTTAGTGGAAAACATAAAAAAGCATATTTATGCAATATTCATTTTTAATAAAGTGTCTGTGTATTTACTGTAAATATGTCACATTCCATTGTTCATTACATAAGGAAATGTTCTATGTAATTATAAATAGATATTCCTAAATATATCTGTATATCTATACCTATATATAACTTAATATATATATATATATATATATATATATATATATATAAAATAAGACAAAAAGAGGAGCCCCTGGTTAAGTCCGTAGTCTCTAATCTGTGATGTAGAGACCTAATGTAACCAATTGTACAGTCCCAAAATAATCACATAAGTGTATGCGTATATCCAAAACTGAAAGTGAAAAGAAATAGGAATATACTGTTGCTTCCCCCCTTGAAGTAAATACCTCCACTTCTGCCTATGTGGTTCAAAGGTAGTGGATGTACCCGGTACCTGCAGAATGAAAGTTCATCACTGTTCCTCCTCCACTAATACTGAGTAGTGAGCGATTAGTGGGATGCCTGGACACATGCTGAACTTCTCCACACGAGTGACAAACCCCTCTGGAGCAGGTCTGGTAAGACCGTCCTGTAACAGGCCAGCGATCAGTGTGTCTGGTGAATGCTTCCATCACCAGTGAAGCTCGATGTAAATAGGCTACCGGTAGGAGGGAAGAATTTCCTTACGTAAGGAAGAGAGTCCTAGTAGCAAACCAGCGGATAACAAAAGCGGTATTTCCAACTTCCATAAGTGCAAAGCAGGTTCAAGAAGAAGGAAATCACACTGAAACTACACGGTCTTGTAACAATGGTGGTTTATTCAGATAATCCAAATAGGGTCACAGTCAGAACAGCCTGACGTGTTTCGCGCAATGACCAATCAGAGTTGATGTTATATCATCCAATGGGCAGATTCCATCCATATGGGCCAACTCATTATCTATTTTGCAGTATGAAGATACCAGATAAGGTATCTCTAGGTTAATAGTAATGAATGTGTTCCACGTGGAATGGTATTTAAATCAGAATCAACACCACAAATGTATCAAGATATAATATAAAATATACTATAAAAAAAAAAAATATATATATATATATATACACTGCTCAAAAAAATAAAGGGAACACTAAAATAACACATCCTAGATCTGAATGAATAAAATATTCTAATTAAATACTTTGTTCTTTACATAGTTGAATGTGCTGACAACAAAATCTCACAAAAATTAAAAAATGGAAATCAAAATTTTCAACCCATGGAGGTCTGGATTTGGAGTCACACTCAAAATTAAAGTGGAAAAACACACTACAGGCAGATCCAACTTTGATGTAATGTCCTTAAAACAAGTCAAAATGAGGCTCAGTAGTGTGTGTGGCTCCACGTGCCTGTATGACCTCCCTACAACGCCTGTGCATGCTGCTGATGAGGTGGCGGATGGTCTCCTGAGGGATCTCCTCCCAGACCTGGACTAAAGCATCCACCAACTCCTGGACAGTCTGTGGTGCAAAGTGAAGTTGGTGGATGGAGCGAGACATGATGTCCCAGATGTGCTCAATTGGATTCAGGTCTGGGGAACGGGAGGGCCAGTCCATAGCATCAATGCCTTCGTCTTGCAGGAACTGCTGACACACTCCAACCACATGAGGTCTAGCATTGTCTTGCATTAGGAGGAACCCAGGGCCAACCGCACCAGCATATGGTCTCACAAGGGGTCTGAGGATCTCATCTTGATACCTAATGGCAGTCAGGCTACCTCTGGCGAGCACATGGAGGGCTGTTCGGCCCCTCAAAGAAATGCCACCCCACACCATTACTGACCCACTGCCAAACTGGCCATGCTGGAGGATGTTGCAGGCAGCAGAACGTTCTCCACGGAGTTTCCAGACTGTCACGTCTGTCAAATGTGCTCAGTGTGCCCCTGCTTTCATCTGTGAAGAGCACAGGGCGCCAGTGGTGAATTTGCCAATCTTGGTGTTCTCTGGCAAATGTCAAACGTCCTGCACGGTGTTGGACTGTAAGCACAACCCCCACCTGTTGACGTTGGGTCCTCATACCACCCTCATGGAGTCTGTTTCTGACCGTTTGAGCAGACACATGCACATTTGTGGCCTGCTGGAGGTCATTTTGCAGGGCTCTGGCAGTGCTCCTCCTGTTCCTCCTTGCACAAAGGCGGAGGTAGCGGTCCTGCTGCTGGGTTATTGCCCTCCTACGGCCTCCTCCACGTCTCCTGATGTACTGGCCTGTCTCCTGGTAGCGCCTCCATGCTCTGGACACTACGCTGACAGACACAGCAATCCTTCTTGCCACAGCTCGCACTGATGTGCCATCCTGGATGAGCTGCACTACCTGAGCCACTTGTGTGGGTTGTAGACTCCGTCTCATGCTACCACTAGAGTGCAAGCACCACCAGCATTCAAAAGTGACCATAACATCAGCCAGAAAGCTGAAAACTGAGAAGTAGTATGTGGTCACCACCTGCAGAACCACTCCTTTATTGGGGGTGTCTTGCTAATTGCCTATAATTTCCACCTGTTGTCTATCCCATTTGCACAACAGCATGTGAAATTGATTGTCACTCAGTGTTGCTTCCTAAGTGGACAGTTTGATTTCACAGAAGTGTGATTGACTTGGAGATACATTGTGTTGTTTAAGTGTTCCCTTTATTTTTTTGAGCAGTGTATATATATATATATATATATATATATATATATATATATATATATATATATATATATATATATATAAACAGTGTGTATCTTTTCTTAAATAATAATAACAAATGCAAGCTAAATAAATCAATAATAAAATATGACTGCATAAGATAAATGTTACAAATACATCAAACACATAGGAAACATGCTCTTGATCACTGAATTAAATGTATCACATTGCGTAATGAAATGACAAAAAGGGAAAAATAACCAACCCTGTAACAAAATTTAAAATTGTTTCTCCTAATATCTATAATGTGTCACACTTAATTCATAAGTCTGAAAGCTTATTCAAAGGATGTTAGAGACCTGATGTATAGGGGCACCTATGTATCTGAAATGACCATATTGTGCACTAATGGATGAATAAAAAATAAAAAATGGAACCAAAAAAACAAAGAATAAGAAATAAAAAATTATATGATAAGATATATGTCCATATGGGAAGAGAAAAAAGTTAAGTAAAAATTAAAGGACATATGTGGTTAACTAGTATTGTCAAGTATGAAATATATAAATAGTCTAATACTTGATTTTATTGGTGTAACAATAAAAACATACATAATACTAGTATGGGAATTAGAAATATTTATCCACATCTAGGCGTTTATTCATACCTTCAGGCTGCCTAGTATGAAATCTGATAATCCAAAAGACTTCTCTTTTTAATAACAGGGCCAGTATATCACCCCCTCTGACATCAATATCAACTTTTTCTATACCTTGGAAAGAAAAATATTCAGTGCCTGTACCATGGGTGCGAAAGTGTTTAGCTACTGGCATTTTGGGTTTATTATCTTTTAAAGATAAAAGATGTTCACATACTCTGAATTTCAGAGGTCGAGTGGTAATACCTGTGAATTGTTTGAAACAGTATTTACATATGATTAAATATTTTACGAACTGAGAGGTGCAGTCTACTCTTTGTTTTATTGTAAAATTTTCATGAGTGACAGATGAACGAAACGTGTTAGATTTTGTAGTAAGCTCACAACTTTTACATGGCATGTGCCCACATTTGTAGGAACCTGGTTTTAAACCAAGCCAGGTGCCTACTGACTGAACTTTGTCTGAAAATGTTTTGTTAACCCCTTAATGACCGAAGCACTTTTCCATTTTCTGTCCGTTTGGGACCAGGGCTATTTTTACATTTCTGCAGTGTTTGTGTTTAGCTGTAATTTTCCTCTTACTCATTTACTGTACCCACACATATTATATACCGTTTTTCTCGCCATTAAGTGGAATTTCTAAAAATACCATTATTTTCATCATATCTTATAATTTACTATAAAAAAATTATATAATATGAGGGAAAAATGGAAAAAAACACTTTTTCTAACTTTGACCCCTAAAATCTGTTACACATCTACAACCACCAAAAAACACCCATGCTAAATAGTTTCTAAATTTTATCCTGAGTTTAGAAATACCCAATGTTTACAGGTTCTTTGCTTTTTTTGCAAGTTATAGGGCCATAAATACAAGTAGCACTTTGCTATTTCCAAAACCCTTTTTTTCAAAATTAGCGCTAGTTACATTGGGACACTGATATCTTTCAGGAATCCCTCAATAATCCCTTAACATGTATATATTTTTTTTTAGAAGACACCCCAAAGTATTGATCTAGGCCCATTTTGGTATATTTCATGCCACCATTTCACCGCCAAATGCAATCAAATAAAGAAAATCGTTCACTTTTTCACAATTTTTTTCACAAACTTTAGGTTTCTCCCTGAAATTATTTACAAACAACTTGTGCAATTATAGCATAAATGGTTGTAAATTATTCTCTGGGATCCCCTTTGTTCAGAAATAGCAGACATGTATGGCTTTTGTTGTTGCTTTTTGCTAATTAGAAGGACGCTAAATGCCACTGCGCACCACACGTGTATTATGCCCAGCAGTGAAGGGGTTAATTAGGGAGCATGTAGGGAGCTTCTATGGTTAATTTTAGCTTTAGTGTAGTGTAGTAGACAACCCAAAGTATTGATCTAGGCCCATTTTGGTATATTTCATGCCACCATTTCACCGCCAGATGCGATCAAATTAAAAAAAAACGTAAAATTTTTCACAATTTTAGGTTTCTCACTGAAATCATTTACAAGCAGCTTGAGCAATTATGTCACAAATGGTTGTAAATGCTTCTCTGGGATCCCCTTTGTTCAGAAATAGCAGACATATATGACTTTGGCGTTGCTTTTTGGTAATTAGAAGGCCGCTAAATGCCGCTGCGCATCACACGTGTATTATGTCTAGCAGTGAAGGGGTTAATTAGGTAGCTTGTAGGGAGCTTGCAGGGTTAATTTTAGCTTTAGTGTAGAGATCAGCCTCCCACCTGACACATCACACCCCCTGATCCCTCTCAAACAGCTCCCTTCCCTCCCCCACCCCACAATTGTCCCCGCCATCTTAAGTATTGGCAGAATGTCTGCCAGTACAAAAATAAAGGGAATCTTTGTTTTTGTTTTTTTAAAAAATTGTATAACATATTTACATATGCTGCTGTTTAGGATCCCCCTTAGCCCCCAACCTCCCTGATCCCCCCTCAAACATCTCTCTAACCATCCCCCTTTGCCTTTTTGGGGGCCATCTTGGGTACTGGCAGCTATCTGCCAGTACCCAATTTGCAGAAAAAAATGTTGTTTTTTTTATTTTTCCCCAGTTTTTTTTTCTGTAGTGTAGCTTCCCTCCCACATACCAACCCAACACCCCCTGATTTTGCTTTTTATTTTTATTATTACTAGGTTTTAGAACCCTGATTAGCAAATCCTATGGTGCATATTTTCTGTAGTGTAGCGGTTCCCACCCGCTCCCTCCCGTGCACACGCCCCCGGTCATCCCCGCCCACGATCCCGCCCCCCTCCACATCCCTGGGCCCATCGATGGCCGCCACCCGCCTCCCACGTCGGCTCCCACCCACCAACGATATCGGCCATCGATGTCCGGTGCAGGGAGGGCCACAGAGTGGCTCTCTCTGCATCGGATGGCCATACATGGTTATTGCAGGATGCCTCCATATCGAGGCATCACTACAATAACCGGAAAGCAGCTGGAAGCGAGCAGGAACGCTTCCAGCTGCTTTCCACACCGAGGACGTGCAGGGTACGTCCTCAGGCGTTAACTGCCTTTTTTTTGAGGACGTACCCTGCACATCCTCGGTCATTAAGGGGTTAAATCACCTAATGAGGGTGCTCTTTTAGCCACATATTTAACTCCTTTAGATATAATGGCCTCTAGTTATCAAGCCATCAACCTCAAATACGCTGGAATTCCACAGCGTATTTGTGGTGAGGTTGATTCGCCTAAGTTATCAAGCCCTTTACACCGGCAAAAGTAGAATTTTGTGACGTAAGCTTCGATCCGCCGGACTCAGTCCAATACACAGATCGATTCTTACTTCACTCCAGTTGTTCCGCACACAAGTTCGGCACAATCTGACTACTTTTGCTAGTTATCAAAAAACTAGCAGGTACGCTCGGCACTTTTCCGGCCCAGTGTACCTGGTTTTCAAACCGCCGCCCTGAAGGCGGCGGATCCCATAGGAATCAATGGGAGTCTGACCATAGCGAAAGCTCATGTTCGCTGCTGCCCGACATCCCATTGATTCCTATGGGAGCTGTCTACACCTAACACCCTAACATGTACCCCGAGTCTAAACACCCCTAATCTGCCCCCCCCTACACCGCCGCAACTAAAAAAATTTATTACCCCCTAAACCGCAACCCCGGAGCCCACCGCAAGCTACATTATACATATTAACCCCTAATCTGTCCCCCTTTACACCACCGCAACTAAATAAAGTTTTTAACCCCTAAACCGCCGCTCCCGGACACCGACGCAACTGTAATAAATGTTTTAACCCCTAAACCGCCGCTCCCGGGCCCCGCCGCCACCTATATTAAACTTATTAACCCCTAATCTGCCCCCTCCTACACCGCTGCAACCTATAATAAATGTATTAACTCCTATCATGCCCCCTACACCACCGCCACTATAATAAAATTATTAACCCCTAAACCTAAGTCTAACCCTAACTTAAATATTAATTAAATAAATCTAAATATTATAACTCTTATTAACTAAATTAATCCTATTTAAAACTAAATACTTACCTGTAAAATAAACCCTAAGATAGCTACAATGTAATTAATAATTACATTGTAGCTATTCTAGGATTTATATTTATTTTACAGGTAACTTTGTATTTATTTTAGCTAGTTAGAATAGTTATTAAATAGTTATTAACTATTTAATAACTACCTAGCTAAAAGACATATATAATTACCTGTAAAATAAATCCTAACCTAAGTTACAATTAAACCTAACACTACACTATCATTAAATTAATTAAATAAATTACCTACAAATAACTACAAATAAATACAATGAAATAAACTAACTAAAGTAAAAAAAATAAAAAAGCTGTTACAAAAAATAAAAAAATAAGTTACAAACATTTAAAAAATAATACAACAATTTTAAGCTACTTATACCTAATCTAAGCCCCCTAATAAAATAACAAATCCCCCCAAAATAAAAAAAATTCTACATTTAAATTTTAACAGCTCAATTACCTTACCAACCCTTAAAAGGGCCTTTTGCGGGGCATGCCCCAAAGAAAACAGCTCTTTTGCCTGTAAAATAAAAATACAAACCCCCCCAACATTAAAACCCACCACCCACATACCCCTACTCTAACCCAAACCCCCCTTAAATAAACCTAACACTACCCCCTTGAAGATCATCCTACCTTTAGCCATCTTCACCCAGCCGACAACCGATGGAACCGAAGAGGAGATCTGGAGCGGCAGAAGTCATCATCCAAGGGGCGCTGAAGAAGTCTTCCATCCGATTGAAGTCATCATCCAGGCGGCGTCTTCAATCTTCATCCATCCGGAGCGGAGCCATCTTCAGACGAGCCTACGCGGAGCCATGTTCTTCCACCGACGACTGAACGATGAATGACGGTTCCTTTAAGTGACATCATCCAAGATGGTGTCCCTCGAATTCCGATTGGCTGATAGGATTCTATCAGCCAATCGGAATTAAGGTAGGAAAAATCTGATTGGCTGATCTAATCAGCCAACCAGATTGAGCTCGCACTCTATTGGCTGATCGGGATTTTTCCTACCTTAATTCCGATTGGCTGATAGAATCCTATCAGACAATCGGAATTCGAGGGACGCCATCTTGGATGACGTCACTTAAAGGAACCGTCATTCATCGTTCAGTCGTCGGTGGAAGAAGATGGCTCCACGTAGGCTCGTCTGAAGATGGCTCCGCTACGCTCTGGATGGATGGATGAAGATTGAAGACTCCACCTGGATGTTGACTTCAATCGGATGGAAGACTTCTTCAGCGCCCCTTGGATGATGACTTCTGCTCGGTTCCATTGGTGATCGGCTGGCTGAAGACGGCTAAAGGTAGGATGATCTTCAGGGGGTAGTGTTAGGTTTATTTAAGGGGGGTTTGGGTTAGAGTAGGGGTATGTGGGTGGTGGGTTTTAATGTTGGGGGGTTGTATTTTTATTTTACAGGCAAAAGAGCTGTTTTCTTTGGGGCATGCCCCGCAAAAGGCCCTTTTAAGGGCTGGTAAGGTAATTGAGCTGGTTACTTTTTAATGTAGAATAGGGTAGGGCATTTTTTTATTTTGGGGGACTTTGTTATTTTATTAGGGGACTTAGATTAGGTGTAAGTAGCTTAAAATTGTTGAAATATTTTTGAAATGTTTGTAACTTATTTTTTTTATTTTTTGTAACTTAGCTTTTTTTTATTTTTTGAACTTTAGTTTATTTCATTGTATTTAATTGTAGTTATTTGTAGGTCATTTATTTAATTAATTTAATGATAGTGTATTGTTAGGTTTATTGTAACTTAGGTTAGGATTTATTTTACAGGTAATTTTGTATTTCCTTTAGCTAGGTAGTTATTAAATAGTTAATAACTATTTAATAACTATTCCAGCTAGCTAAAATAAATACAAAGTTACCTGTAAAATAAATATAAATCCTAAAATAGCTACAATGTAATTATTAATTATATTGTAGCTATATTAGGGTTTATTTTGCAGGTAAGTATTTAGTTTTAAATAGGAATAATTTATTTAAGTATAGTGTAGTGTTAGGTGTAATTGTAACTTAGGTTAGTTTTTATTGTACAGCTTAATTTCTCTTTATTTTAACTAGGTAGCTATTAAATAGTTAATATCTATTTAATAGCTATTGTACCTAGTTAAAATAAATTGAAATTTGCCTGTAAAATAAAAATAAATCCTAAAATAGCTACAATATAATTATTATTTATATTGTAGCTATATTAGGGTTTGTTTTAAAGGCAAGTATTTAGTTTTAAATAGGAATAATTTATTTAATAAGAGTTAAATTTATTTAGATGTATTTAATTAATATTTAAGTTAGGGGGTTGTTAGGGTTAGACTTAGGTTTAGGGGTTAATAATTTTATTATAGTTGTGGCGGTGTAGGGGGGGCAGGATAGGGGTTAATAAATTTATTATAGGTGGCGACGGTGTAGGCGGGCAGATTAGGGGTTAATACGTTTAATATAGGTGGCGGCGGGGTCCGGGTGCGGCGGTTTAGGGGCTAAACAATTTATTTTGTTGCGGCAGGGTCCAGGATCAGCAGGATAGGGGTTAATAAATTTATTATAGGTGGTGGCGGTATAGGGGGGGGCAGGATAGGGGTTACTAGGTATAATGTAGGTGGCGGTGGGCTCCGGGAGCAGCGGTTTAGGGGTTAATACATTTATTATAGTTGCGGCGGTGTCCGGCCCAATATGCCCGCCTAAGCTCGCCTACCATCGCCGCAGCGGACCTGAAAAATCTCGCCAAACTTATCAATAAATCTGTCAAAAAGCCGCGCACCAAGTACGGGGCGATGAGCAGCGGACTGTGATAGTTATCACTCATCCGATCTCGCTGCTCTTCGGCTTTTTGACAGCTTTATTGACAAGCTGTCACTAAGCACCCACAATAACTATACTGTTCTACCCCCTATACCGGCGCCCCCGGAGCCCCCCCGCAACTAAATAAAGTTATTAACCCCTAAACCGCCGCTCCTAGACCCCGCCGCAACTATAATAAATGTATTAACCCCTAAACCGCTGCTCCCAGAGCCCACCACCACCTACATTATACCCAGTAACCCCTATCCTGCCTCCCCTATACCGCCGCCACCTATAATAAATTTATTAACCCCTATCCTGCCAATCCAGGACCCCGCCACAACTAAATAAATTGTTTAACCCCTAAACCGCCGCTCCCGGACCCCACCGCCAGCTATATTAAACTAATTAACCCCTAATCTGCCCCCCCCTACACCGTCGACACCTATAAGACATTTATTAACCCCTATCCTGCCCCCCCTACACCGCCGCAACCTATAATACATTTATTAACCCCTATCCTGCCCCCCCACACCGCCGCCACTATAATAAAATTATTAACCCCTAAACCTAAGTCTAACATCCCCCTAACTTAAATATTAATTAAATACATCTAAATAAATTTAACTCTTATTAAATTAATTATTCCTATTTAAAACTAAATACTTACCTTTAAAATAAACCCTAAAATAGCTACAATATAATTAATAATTACATTGTAGCTATTTTAGGATTTATATTTATTTTACAGGTAACTTTGTATTTATTTTAGCTAGTTAGAATAGTTATTAAATAGTTATTAACTATTTAATAACTACCTAGCTAAAAGAAATACAAAATTATATGTAAAATAAATCCTAACCTAAGTTACAATTAAACCTAACACTACACTATCATTAAATTAATTAAATAAAATACCTACAAATAACTACAATTAAATACAATTAAATAAACTAACTAAAGTACAAAAAATAAAAAAAGCTAAGTCACAAAAAAATAAAAAAAATAAGTTACAAACATTTCAAAAATATTACAACAATTTTAAGCTACTTACACCTAATCTAAGCCCCCTAATAAAATAACAAATCCCCCCAAAATAAAAAAAATCCCTACCCTATTCTACATTAAAAAGTTACCAGCTCAATTACCTTACCAGCCCTTAAAAGGGCCTTTTGCGGGCCATGCCCCAAAGAAAACAGCTCATTTGCCTGTAAAATAAAAATACAACCCCCCCCAACATTAAAACCCACCACCCACATACCCCTACTCTAACCCAAACCCCTCTTAAATAAACCTAACACTACCCCTCTGAAGATCATCCTACCTTTAGCCATTTTCAGCCAGCCGACCACCGATGGAACCGAAGAGGAGATACGGAGAAGCAGAAGTCATCATCCAAGGGGCGCTGAAGAAGTCTTCCATCCGATTGAAGTCATCATCCAGGTGGCGTCTTCAATCTTCATCCATCCGGAGCGGAGCCATCTTCAGACGAGCCTACATGGAGCCATCTTCTTCCACCGACTACTGAACGGCGAATGACGGTTCCTTTAAGTGATGTCATCCAAGATGGCGTCCCTCGAATTCCGATTGGCTCATAGGATTCTATCAGCCAATCGGAATTAAGGTAGGAAAAATCTGATTGGCCAATAGAATGCAAGCTCAATCTGATTGGCTGATTGGATCAGCCAATCAGATTTTTCCTACCTTAATTCCGATTGGCTGATAGAATCCTATAAGACAATCGTAATTCGAGGGACGCTATCTTGGATGATGTCACTTAAAGGAACCGTCATTCGTCGTTCAGTCATCGGTGGAAGAAGATGGCTCCGCGTAGGCTCGTCTGAAGATGGCTCCGCTCTGGATGGATGAAGATTGACGCCGCCTGGATGATGACTTCAATCGGTTTTAATGTTGGGGGGTTGTATTTTTATTTTACAGGCAAAAGAGCTGTTTTCTTTGGGGCATGCCCCGCAAAAGGCCCTTTTAAGGGCTGATAAGGTAATTGATCTGTTAACTTTTTAATGTAGAATAGGGTAGGGAATTTGTTTATTTTGGGGGGATTTGTTATTTTATTAGGGGGCTTAGATTAGGCGTAAGTAGCTTAAAATTGTTGTAATATTTTTGAAATGTTTGTAACTTATTTTTTATATTTTTTGTAACAGCTTTTTTTATTTTTTGTAATTTAGTTAGTTTATTTAATTGTATTTAATTGTAGTTATTTGTAGGTAATTTATTTAATTAATTTAATGATAGTGTAGTGTTAGGTTTAATTGTAACTTAGGTTAGGATTTATTTTACAGGTAATTTTGTATTTCTTTTAGCTAGGTAGTTATTAAATAGTTAAAAACTATTTAATAACTATTCTAACTAGCTAAAATAAATACAAAGTTACCTGTAAAATAAATATAAATCCTAAGATAGCTACAATAGAATTATTATTTATATTGTAGCTATATTAGGGTTTATTTTAAAGGTAAGTATTTAGTTTTAAATAGGAATAATTTAGTTAATAAGAGTTATAATATTTAGATTTATTTAATTAATATTTAAGTTAGGGAGTGTTAGGGTTAGGTTTAGGGGTTAATAATTTTATTATAGTTGTGGCGGTGTAGGGGGGGCAGGATAGGGGTTAATAAATTTATTATAGGTGGCGATGGTGTAGGGGGGCAGATTAGGGGTTAATACGTTTAATATAGGTGGTGGCGGGGTTCGGGTGCGGCAGTTTAGGGGTTAAACAATTTATTATAGTGGCGGCGGTGTAGGGGGGGGACAGATTAGGGGTTAATATGTATAATGTAGCTTGCGGTGGGCTCCGGGAGCGACGGTTTAGGGGGTAATACATTTATTTAGTTGTGGTGGTGTAGGGGGGAACAGATTAGGGGTGTTTAGACTCGGGGTACATGTTAGGGTGCAGACATCTCCCATAGGAATCAATGGAATGTCGGGCAGCAGCGAACATCAACTTTCGCTATGGTCATCAAAGCTTACGTCACAAAATTCTACTTTTGCCGGTGTAAAGGGCTTGATAACTAAGGCGAATCAGCCTTGCCACAAATACGCGGTGAAATTCCAGCGTATTTTAGGTTGACGGCTTGATAACTAGGGGCCTCTGTCTAGGGATTCAACTTCTTTACTTATTTTTTGAAGTAAGTGCTCGTTATAACCTCTTTGTATTAGCCTGTCTGTTAGATCTCTGGCCTCTATTTGATAAGTGGTTATATTGGTACAGTTTCTGTGGAGCCTTAGATATTGGCCCTTATGTATCCCCTTTTTTAGATGGTTTACATGACAAGAACTGCTCTCAAGATTCCATTGGGGGCTGTAGGTTTTCTAAGGGTTGTTTGAGTATTACCATAATCGGATCATTATTATATTATAGTATTCCTGTTTTTTAATGCAGATTGGCCAATCCATTATTTGTCCTATATGTGTATAAATTAGGATATATTCTATGATATAGATATATCGATTTATTAAACATATTCATATCCCCATAGGCGGATATTGGTATTACCAACCCAATCAATAGCATTAGTTTTATCAACAGTTTGATAATTTCAAGCATCATTACTAGGTCTATTAAACCTGGTTCTTCATATTTTTTTCCCTTCAATTGCTGCAGTGTCAGCTTTATGCACAATACACATACACTTCACATAGAACTATTTGCATTAATTCTCCAGTATTATTACTGGATCCTTTAAACCTATTTTTGATACTTTGTTTCTTTAACCACTGCAGTATCAACATAGACACACTTTTTTTAGTACTATCCGCACTAATTTGGAAAATATCAATTGTTACTCACTACTAGACAGACACTCCTTAGCAGTTACTATATTATATTGTTACGCACTACACTCAGACTGCTATAGCTTTATTATTTCTTTTTTATGATATCAGCTACAATATCTGACATTAGTAGCAAGTTTGAAGTTGAATACTAGACATGTGCACGGCTAACAAATTTGGTTCGTTTTCGGTTCGGATCAATTCGGACTTTTCAAATTTCGGTTCGGATCGAATCGGATTCGGCAAAATTTGAATGAATTTGTTTCGGATTTATTCAGATTCGAATAAATTCGTTTCGGATTTATTCATATCCGAATAAATTCGTTTCGGATTTATTCGGATTCGGCTGAATTCGGTTCTATTCGGTTCCGAAATTCGGTATGTTTTAGTACACTAACACCCATTTAGTGCACTAAGTCACTAACACCCATAAACTACCTATGAACCACTAAACCGAGGCCCCCCCCACATCGCAAACCCTATAATAACATTATTTAACCCCTAATCTGCCGATCGGATATCGCCGCAACCTACATTATAACTATTAACCGCTAATCTGCTGTCCCTAACATCGCCGACCCCTACATTATAGTTATTAACCCCTAATCTGCCCCCCCAACGTCGCCGCAATCTAACTACAAGTATTAACCCCTAATCTGCCTACCCGATATCGCCGCCACCTACATTATAGCTATTAACCCCTAATCTGCTGTCCCTAACACCGCCGACCCCTACATTATAGTTATTAACCCCTAATCTGCCCCCACAACGTCGCAGCAATCTAACTACAAGTATTAACCCCTAATCTGCCGACCCGATATCGCCGCCGCCTACATTATAGCTATTAACCCCTAATCTGCTGTCCCTAACACCTCCGACCCCTACATTATAGTTATTAACCCCTAATCTGCCCCCCCCCAACGTCGCCGCAATCTAACTACAAGTATTAACCCCTAATCTGCCGACCCGATATCGCCGCCGCCTACATTATAGCTATTAACCCCTAATCTGCTGTCCCTAACACCGCCGACCCCTACATTATAGTTATTAACCCCTAATCTTCCCCCCCACACCTAAGTCTAACCCTAACACTAACACCCCCTAACTTAAATATAATTTAAATAAAACGAAATAAATTTACTATAGTTAAATAAATGAATCCTATTTAAAACTAAATACTTACCTGTAAAATAAACCCTAAGATAGCTGCAATATAACTAATAGTTACATTGTAGCTATTTTAGCATTTATATTTATTTTACAGGTAACGTTGTATTTATTTTAACTAGGTACAATAGTTATTAAATAGTTATTAACTATTTAATAACTACCTAGCTAAAATAAATACAAATTTACCTGTAAAATAAATCCTAACCTAAGTTACAATTACACCTAACACTACACTATCATTAAATTAATTAAATAAATGAATCCTATTTAAAACTAAATACTTACCTGTAAAATAAACCCTAATATAGCTGCAATATAACTAATAGTTACATTGTAGCTATTTTAGCATTTATATTTATTTTACAGGCAACTTTGTATTTATTTTAACTAGGTACAATAGCTATTAAATAGTTATTGACTAATTAATAGCTACCTAGTTAAAATAATTACAAAATTACCTGTAAAATAAATCCTAACCTAAGTTACAATTAAACCTAACACTACACTATCATTAAATAAATTAACTACAAGTACCTACAATTATCTACAATTAAATAAACTAAACTAAAGTACAAAAAAAACCCACTAAATTACAAAAAAAAAAACCACTAAATAAAAAAAAATAAAAAAAAATTACAAGAATTTTAAACTAATTACAGCTAATCTAAGCCCCCTAATAAAATAACAAAGCCCCCTAAAATAAAAAAATACCCTACCCTATACTAAATTACAAAAGTTTACAGCTCTATTACCTTACCAGCCCTTAAAAGGGCCTTTTGCGGGGGCATGCCCCAAAGAAAACAGCTCTTTTGCCTGCAAAAAAAACACAATACCCCCCCCCACATTACAACCCACCACCCACATACCCCTACTCTAACCCAAACCCCCCTTAAATAAACCTAACACTACCCCCCTGAAGATCTCCCTACCTTGAGTCGTGTTCACCCAGCCGGGCCGAAGTCTTTATCCGATGGGGCAGAAGAGGACATCCAGACCGGCAGAAGTCTTCATCCAAGCGGGGCAAGAACAGGTCTTCCATCCATCAGAAAAGTACCAAAAAACAAACAAACACTAAATTACCAAAAATAATAAAATATTACAATAATTTTAAACTAATTACACCTAATCTAAGCCCCCTACTAGCTATTAATATAGCTACAATATAACTAATAGTTACATTGTAGCTATTTTAGGATTTATATTTATTTTACAGGCAACTTTGTATTTATTTTAACTAGGTACAATAGTTATTAAATAGTTAATAACTATTTAATAACTACCTAGCTAAAATAAATACAAATTTACCTGTAAAATAAATCCTAACCTAAGTTACAATTACACCTAACACTACACTATCATTAAATTAATTAAATAAATTAATCCTATTTAAAACTAAATACTTACCTGTAAAATAAACCCTAATATAGCTACAATATAACTAATAGTTACATTGTAGCTATTTTTAGACATGTGCGGTTCGTTTCGGATTAATTCGGAAATTCGGTAAATTCGGTAAATTCGGAGATTCGGATCGATTCGGATTTCCGAATTAAAATACTTCCGAATCTACCGAATGAATCCGAAATAGCTGCCGTATCTCCGAATAAATCCGAATTAGCTCGTTAAGATTCGGCATTTCCCCATAGGAAACAATGGGAGTTTCGGCTGAAAAAAAACCTAACACCGCAGCCCCATTGTTTCCTATGGGGAAACACTAAGTCTGCACCTAACACCCTAACATGTACCCCGAGTCTCTAAACACCCCTAATCTGACACTTATTAACCCCTAATCTGCTGCCTCCGCTATCGCTGACACCTACATTATTTTATTAACCCCTAATCTGCCGACCGAATATCGCCGCCACCTACATTATAGCTATTAACCCCTAATCTGCTGTCCCTAACACCGCCGACCCCTACATTATAGTTATTAACCCCTAATCTGCCCCCCCCCAATGTCGCCGCAATCTAACTACAAGTATTAACCCCTAATCTGCCGACCCGATATCACCGCCGCCTACATTATAGCTATTAACCCCTAATCTGCTGTCCCTAACACCGCCGACCCCTACATTATAGTTATTAACCCCTAATCTGCCTCCCCCAACGTCGCCGCAATCTAACTATAAGTATTAACCCCTAATCTGCCGACCCGATATCGCCGCCGCCTACATTATAGCTATTAACCCCTAATCTGCTGTCCCTAACACCGCCGACCCCTACATTATAGTTATTAACCCCTAATCTGCCTCCCCCCAACGTCGCCGCAATCTAACTACAAGTATTAACCCCTAATCTGCCGACCGCAAATCGCCGCCACTATAATAAATGTATTAACCCCTAAACCGCCGCACTCCCGCCTCGCAAACACTATAATACATTTTATTAACCCCTAATCTGCCCTCCCTAACATCGCCGCCACCTACCTACAATTATTAACCCCTAATCTCCCGCCCCCATCGTCGCCGCTACTATAATAAGGTTATTAACCCCTAAACCTAAGTCTAACCCTAACCCTAACACCCCCTAACTTAAATATAATTTAAATAAAACGAAATAAGTTTACTATAGTTAAATAAATGAATCCTATTTAAAACTAAAGACTTACCTGTAAAATAAACCCTAAGATAGCTGCAATATAACTAATAGTTACATTGTAGCTATCTTAGCATTTATATTTATTTTACAGGCAACTTTGTATTTATTTTAACTAGGTACAATAGTTATTAAATAGTTAATAACTATTTAATAACTACCTAGCTAAAATAAATACAAATTTACCTGTAAAATAAATCCTAACCTAAGTTACACTAACACCTAACACTACACTATCATTAAATTAACTAAATAAATGAATCCTATTTAAAACAAAATACTTACCTGTAAAATAAACCCTAATATAGCTGCAATATAACTAATAGTTACATTGTAGCTATTTTAGCATTTATATTTATTTTACAGACAACTTTGTATTTATTTTAACTAGGTACAATAGCTATTACATAGTTATTGACTAATTAATAGCTACCTAGTTAAAATAATTACAAAATTACCTGTAAAATAAATCCTAACCTAAGTTACAATTAAACCTAATTAACTACAAGTACCTACAATTATCTACAATTAAATAAACTAAAGTACAAAACCCCCCCACTAAATTACAAAAAAAAACAAACACTAAATTACAAAAAATAAAAAAATATTACAAGAATTTTAAACTAATTACACCTAATCTAAGCCCCCTAATAAAATAACAAAGCCCCCCAAAATAAAAAAAATGCCCTACCCTATACTAAATTACAAAAGTTAACAGCTCTATTACCTTACCAGCCCTGAACAGGGCCCTTTGCGGGGCATGCCCCAAAGAAAACAGCTCTTTTGCCTGTAAAAAAAAACCACAATCCCCCCCCCACATTACAACCCACCACCCACATACCCCTACTCTAACCCAAACCCCCCTTAAATAAACCTAACACTACCCCCCTGAAGATCTCCCTACCTTGAGTCGTGTTCACCCAGCCGGGCCGAAGTCTTCATCCGATGGGGCAGAAGAGGACATCCAGACCGGCAGAAGTCTTCATCCAAGTGGGGCAAGAAGAGGTCTTCCATCCATCATACAAGTACCAAAATACAAACAAACACTAAATTACAAAAAATAATAAAATATTACAATAATTTTAAACTAATTACACCTAATCTAAGCCCCCTACTAGCTATTAATATAGCTTCAATATAACTAATAGTTACATTGTAGCTATTTTAGGATTTATATGTATTTTACAGGCAACTTTGTATTTATTTTAACTAGGTACAATAGTTATTAAATAGTTAATAACTATTTAATAACTACCTAGCTAAAATAAATACAAATTTACCTGTAAAATAAATCATAACCTAAGTTACAATTACACCTAACACTACACTATCATTAAATTAACTAAATAAATGAATCCTATATAAAACTAAAGACTTACCTGTAAAATAAACCCTAATATAGCTGCAATATAACTAATAGTTACATTGTAGCTATTTTAGCATTTATATTTATTGTACAGGCAACTTTGTATTCATTTTAACTAGGTTCAATAGCTATTAAATAGATATTGACTATCTAATAGCTACCTAGTTAAAATAATTACAAAATTACCTGTAAAATAAATCCTAACCTAAGTTACAATTAAACCTAACACTACACTATCATTAAATAAATTAACTACAAGTACCTACAATTAAATGCAATTAAAAAAACTAAACTAAAGTACAAACCCCCCCCACTAAATTACAAAAAATAAAAAAATATTACAAGAATTTTAAACTAATTACACCTAATCTAAGCCCCCTAATAAAATAACAAAGCCCCCCAAAATAAAAAAAATGCCCTAACCTATACTAAATTACAAAAGTTAACAGCTCTATTACCTTACCAGCCCTGAACAGGGCCCTTTGCGGGGCATGCCCCAAAGAAAACAGCTCTTTTGCCTGTAAAAAAAAAACACAATCCCTCCCCCCACATTACAACCCACCACCCACATACCCCTACTCTAACCCAGACCCCCCTTAAATAAACCTAACACTACCCCCCTGAAGATCTCCCTACCTTGAGTCGTGTTCACCCAGCCGGGCCGAAGTCTTCATCCGATGGGGCAGAAGAGGACATCCAGACTGGCAGAAGTCTTCATCCAAGCGGGGCAAGAAGAGGTCTTCCATCCATCAGAAAAGTACAAAAAAACAAACAAACACTAAATTAGCAAAAATAATAAAATATTACAATAATTTTAAACTAATTACACCTAATCTAAGCCCCCTACTAGCTATTAATATAGCTACAATATAACTAATAGTTACATTGTAGCTATTTTAGGATTTATATTTATTTTACAGGCAACTTTGTATTTATTTTAACTAGGTACAATAGCTATTAAATAGTTAATAACTACCTAGCTAAAATAAATACAAATTTACCTGTAAAATAAACCCTAACCTAAGTTACAATTACACCTAACTCTACACTATCATTAAATAAATTAACTACAAGTACCTACAATTAAATACAATGAAATAAACTAAACTAAAGTACAAAAAAAACAAACACTAAATTACAAAAAATAAAAAAATATTACAAGAATTTTAAACTAATTACACCTAATCTAAGCCCCCTAATAAAATAACAAAGCCCCCCAAAATAAAAAAATGCCCTACCCTATACTAAATTACAAAAGTAATCAGCTCTATTACCTTACCAGCCCTGAACAGGGCCTTTTGCGGGGCATGCCCCATAGAAAACAGCTCTTTTGCCTGTAAAAAAAAAACACAATCCCCCCCCACATTACAACCCACCACCCACATACCCCTACTCTAACCCAAACCCCCCTTAAATAAACCTAACACTACCCCCCTGAAGATCTCTCTACCGTGTCTTCACCCAGCGGGCCGAAGTCTTCATCCGATCGGGCAGAAGAGGACATCCAGACCGGCAGAAGTCTTCATCCAAGCGGGGCAAGAAGAGGTCTTCCATCCATCAGAAGTCTTGATCCAGGCGGCATCTTCTCTGTTCATCCATCCGGAGCGGAGCGGCAGCATCCTGAAGACATCCCACGCAGAGCATCCTCTTCTTTCTTGATCCGACGACTAGGTGACTGTACCTTTAAGTGACGTCATCCAAGATGGCGTCCCTTGAATTCCGATTGGCTGATAGGATTCTATCAGCCAATCGGAATTAAGGTAGGAAAAATCTGATTGGCTGATTTAATCAGCCAATCAGATTCAAGTTCAATCCGATTGGCTGATGGAATCAGCCAATCAGATTGACCTCGCATTCTATTGGCTGTTCCGATCAGCCAATAGAATGCGAGCTCAATCTGATTGGCTGATTGGATCAGCCAATCGGATTGAACTTGAATCTGATTGGCTGATTGAATCAGCCAATCAGATTTTTCATACCTTAATTCCGATTGGCTGATAGAATCCTATCAGCCAATCGGAATTCAAGGGACGCCATCTTGGATGACGTCACTTAAAGGTACAGTCACCTAGTCGTCGGATCAAGAAAGAAGAGGATGCTCTGCGTGGGATGTCTTCAGGATGTCTTTTGTACTTTAGTTTAGTTATCTACAATTAAATAAACTAAACTAAAGTACAAAAAAACCCCACTAAATTACAAAAAAACACTAAATAAAAAAAATAAAAAAAATATTACAAGAATTTTAAACTAATTACAGCTAATCTAAGCCCCCTAATAAAATAACAAAGCCCCCCAAAATAAAAACACTACACTATCATGAAATAAATTAAATAAATTAAAGTACCTACAATTAAATACAATGAAATAAACTAAACTAAAGTACAAAAAAACAAACACTAAATTACAAAAAATAAAAAAATATTACATGAATTTTAAACTAATTACACCTAATCTAAGCCCCCTAATAAAATAACAAAGCCCCCCAAAATAAAAAAATGCCCTACCCTATACTAAATTACAAAAGTTAACAGCTCTATTACCTTACCAGCCCTTAAAAGGGCCTTTTGCGGGGGCATGCCCCAAAGAAAACAGCTCTTTTGCCTGTAAAAATAAACACAATACCCCCCCACATTACAACCCACCACCCACATACCCCTACTCTAACCCAAACCCCCTTTAAATAAACCTAACACTACCCCCCTGAAGATCTCCCTACCTTGTCTTCACCCAGCCGGGCCGAAGTCTTCATCCAAGCGGGGCAAGAAGAGGTCTTCCATCCATCAGAAGTCTTGATCCAGGCGGCATCTTCTATGTTCATCCATCTGGAGCGGAGCGGCAGCATCCTGAATACATCCGACGCAGAGCATCCTCTTCTTTCTTGATCCGACGACTAAATGACTGTACCTTTAAGTGACATCATCCAAGATGGCGTCCCTTGAATTCCGATTGGCTGATAGGATTCTATCAGCCAATCGGAATTAAGGTAGGAAAAATCTGATTGGCTGATTCAATCAGCCAATCAGATTCAAGTTCAATCCGATTGGCTGATCCAATCAGCCAATCAGATTGACCTTGCATTCTATTGGCTGATTGGAACAGGGGGGTAGTGTTACTTTTATTTAAGGGGGGTTTGGGTTAGAGTAGGGGTATGTGGGTGGTGGCCTTTATTAAATAGTTATTAACTATTTAATAACTATTGTACCTAGTTAAAATAAATACAAAGTTGCCTGTAAAATAAATATAAATCCTAAAATAGCTACAATGTAACTATTAGTTAAGTTATATTGTAGCTATATTAATAGCTAGTAGGGGGCTTAGATTAGGTGTAATTAGTTTAAAATTATTGTAATATTTTATTATTTTTGCTAATTTAGTGTTTGTTTGTTTTTTGGTACTTTTCTGATGGATGGAAGACATCTTCTTGCCCCGCTTGGATGAAGACTTCTGCCGGTCTGGATGTCCTCTTCTGCCCCATCGGATGAAGACTTCGGCCCGGCTGGGTGAACACAACTCAAGGTAGGGAGATCTTCAGGGGGGTAGTGTTAGGTTTATTTAAGGAGGGTTTGGGTTAGAGTAGGGGTATGTGGGTGGTGGGTTGTAATGTGGGGGGGGTATTGTGTGTTTTTTTACAGGCAAAAGAGCTATTTTCTTTGGGGCATGCCCCGCAAAAGGCCCTTTTAAGGGCTGGTAAGGTAATACAGCTGTTAACTTTTGTAATTTAGTATAGGGTAGGGCATTTTTTTATTTTGGGGGGCTTTGTTATTTTATTAGGGGGCTTAGATTAGGTGTAATTAGTTTAAAATTCTTGTAATATTTTTTTATTTTTTGTAATTTAGTGGGGGGGGGGGGTTTTGTACTTTAGTTTAGTTTATTTAATTGTATTTAATTGTAGGTACTTGTAGTTAATTTATTTAATGATAGTGTAGTGTTAGGTTTAATTGTAACTTAGGTTAGGATTTATTTTACAGGTAATTTTTAATTATTTTAACTAGGTAGCTATTAAATAGTCAATATCTATTTAATAGCTAACAACAACTAGACAAACTAGTTGTAACTGAGAGTACAACAAAGTTATAAAGAGAGAGTAAATCCACTAGTGTCTAATAACACTATCACATCTACTAATATCATAAGGTTTTCCAAAGAAAATAGTGTTGAAAAATTGGTTCCCATTCATTCATACATTATAGTTTATTAGGCTAAGGAACTCACACTCATACAAGTAGCAAAAGCTGTGAATTAAAACCACTTGAACTCTGTGATTAGCATAATAGCCTTAAAGTTAATATGTCACTATTAGATATCCTCAATCCAAAAGATTTAAAGTTAACTAAGCCCTTACAATCCGAGGGCTGTTTTACTTTTACATATGCAATAAACGATATGAGGATATAGTATTAACTATTTGGTACTTAATATATCACAAGAGTAAGCAAAGTTAAAAACGGACGATAGGAGAGACAAAGCTGCCCCTATCGGACCCCTGACGCGCGTTTCACGAACGCTTCCTCAGAGGGGGTGCGGGCCGCTGCTACTCGGCGTCCTATATTCAATCTTAATGCCCACCACTTGGACCGGATTGGATACCGGATGGGGAGTTGTCTCCTTACGCTTGGTTGATTCTCCTGTCAATCTTGGTAGGTATTTTACGTAGGAGACATGCGAAACAAAGGGGATGTGTGCTTGATGGGTTACCAAGGCAACACCAATCAGCAAATACGCTTGTCTTGCCTACAGTGGGTGTGCTGATTCGAATAACTGTGATTGGATGATCAACTAAAAAAGCGTTATTGTAAACATCACAGTGGCTAGATTATAACTTTGTTGGTATACAATTCTTATCGCCAAAAATTGGCAATTGTGAAGTATATACCTGGGATTGCTCTTCTGATTACACACTCGTAGATCAATTTATACTTTGCGGGATTTATACAATACGTTTTTTGATTATATTCACGATAGTCAAATCTTTTTTGTTTTCTGCTTTTTTACTGTTCTTGTTAGAATTCAATTGCGCAATAAGTAATACTATCTTCTTATTTCTTGCATAACAATTTTAGGATTCGTACTTCAAGCAAGGAATAAATATTCTGTGTTAATACTAACTACTTATTTTTACTGGTCACCGTCCTCACAGTTAATATCGGTGTGTGCTGTAAAACTATACGCTTACTTATAAGCTATTACTATTCACTTATATTTAATGCGAGGTTGAAGTAGTTATTCTGATGTTCCTAGGATGCTAAGTTGAAATAATTATATTAATTCCACTGTTATCCCAGATGATCCTGTGGCCAGATTCTTTATGCATGATGGAACAAGCATGTTATGTACTAATAATATTTAAGATTGTACAGAATCCATATCTTCAGGAATATTAAGAATGTAAAGATATTTTACTGACACCTAGGACCAAGCTGCAAACAGCTCAATTATAATATGTGAGGGAATGTATAGATCTGAATAGATATATACTGAGGTTCATTGTGCTACCGTTACTAAAGCTATTCCAGTGTAAGTGAGTGTGCCCACTTAGAGAAAATATATATCTATGTGCTCAAATCCTTGCGTGCAATTAATTCTTGAAACTAATACATAACAACACTTAAATAAGATTGTGGTGAATGTGTGTAAATTATAAAAAGTGACATTATAAAAGTAAATGTGTTAAGGGATATCAAATCATATTATTATGTTTCAGTGATTGGAGGTGGCTTGAATAAGATTGTGATGAACGTGTACTAATGACATTATAAAGGTAGTGTATAAGTGAATGAATGTTTTAGGGGATATCAAACTTTATTATTATTATATTCCAGTGATTGGAGGTACGTGTGTGAAGTGAATGGTAGGTATAGTAAGGTGAAAGTTGAATTTTTTGCTACATTACGACCTTTAGATCTGTGTGTTTCATAACTAATAATCTCTTAATCCCATGTTGGACATGATCCACATTGGACTGGATATAATTCACTTGGGACTGGACTGGTTATATTAGCTGTAACGTCTGACAGTAACTTATTGCAAAAGATTTTACAGATAGACAAAATAATTATTGTAGTCATTCATCCCACTTGGTTTGACAGTGTTCAATAAGTAAATCCACCTGCATTCCATTTTTAACAGCACTTTTTCTATGTTACCACCTCTAATGCCAAGTGATGCTTTTTGAATTACTGTGAATTTCAGATCTTTAGGAGAGCTCTCATGCTGTAGTAAGAAATGTTTGGCAACTGAGGTTATTTTTTTGCCCTTGCTCAGATCTCGTTTTGCTGTTTTGATGTTATAGCAGTGTTCCAAAATTCTTGTTTTTACCTCCCTAGTAGTCATGCCAACATAGAACATCTGGCATGAACAATGTAGTGCATAGACTACTCCAATTGTAGTGCATGAAAAATGGTAGGGTATTTTATGAATCCTACCAGTTTTATCAGTCAAAGTTTTGACTTTCCACACATATTGACATGCAGAGCATGTTCCACAAGGGTACATGCCTGGGTCCTTATGTTGTTTTTTTGTAGATCTCACAAAATGGCTAGATACCAATTTATCCCTTAAATTCTTTGGTCTCTTATATCCAAGTGATACTCTTTCTCCAATGAGAGGTTTGAGGGTCTCATCATTCTGTAGTATTTGCCAATGGTCATTTATGATTTTTGTCACATGTCTCATCTGTGGGTTATACGTAGTTATTAGCCTTGGGCAGGATTCAGCTTTTGTTCTTTCCTTGGGAACCAATAGTTCATCTCTGCAAACTTTTAGTGCCTTATACTTGGCTCTCTTTACAGACTTTTTGCTGTACCCTCGTGATATTAGCCTCTGCGATAGTGCCTCACTCTCTGTTATGTAGATATCTTTACTTGTACAGTTTCGGCGGAGCCTTAAAAATTCCCCATATGGGATCACTTTAAGGGTGCTTGGTGAGTGAGCACTCGAGTAATGTAGGAGAGTATTCGTTGCTGTAAGGAGACAACTCCCCATCCGGTATCCAATCCGGTCCAAGTGGTGGGCATTAAGATTGAATATAGGACGCCGAGTAGCAGCGGCCCGCACCCCCTCTGAGGAAGCGTTCGTGAAACGCGCGTCAGGGGTCCGATAGGGGCAGCTTTGTCTCTCCTATCGTCCGTTTTTAACTTTGCTTACTCTTGTGATATATTAAGTACCAAATAGTTAATACTATATCCTCATATCGTTTATTGCATATGTAAAAGTAAAACAGCCCTCGGATTGTAAGGGCTTAGTTAACTTTAAATCTTTTGGATTGAGGATATCTAATAGTGACATATTAACTTTAAGGCTATTATGCTAATCACAGAGTTCAAGTGGTTTTAATTCACAGCTTTTGCTACTTGTATGAGTGTGAGTTCCTTAGCCTAATAAACTATAATGTATGAATGAATGGGAACCAATTTTTCAACACTATTTTCTTTGGAAAACCTTATGATATTAGTAGATGTGATAGTGTTATTAGACACTAGTGGATTTACTCTCTCTTTATAACTTTGTTGTACTCTCAGTTACAACTAGTTTGTCTAGTTGTTGTTAGGTTTCCTAGTGAGTAATCCACTCCAGGTTTTGCTTCTTTGCAGAATCAATAATCTCAATATCTGAATATTATATGTAAAACGTCAATTCAGGTAAAATCTGGCAAAATGTTCACAAATCTACTCCCCCCAACCCTTTATCTCTAAATAAATCTATTTAATAGCTATTGTACCTAGTTAAAATAAATACAAAGTTGCCTGTAAAATAAATATAAATGCTAAAATAGCTACAATGTAACTATTAGTTATATTGCAGCTATATTAGGGTTTATTTTACAGGTAAGTATTTAGTTTTATATAGGATTAATTTATTGAATTAATTTAATGATAGTGTAGTGTTAGGTGTAATTGTAACTTAGGTTATGATTTATTTTACAGGTAAATTTGTATTTATTTTAGCTAGGTAGTTATTAAATAGTTATTAACTATTTAATAACTATTGTACCTAGTTAAAATAAATACAAAGTTGCCTGTAAAATAAATATAAATCCTAAAATAGCTACAATGTAACTATTAGTTATATTGTAGCTATATTAACAGCTAGTAGGGGGCTTAGATTAGGTGTAATTAGTTTAAAATTCTTGTAATATTTTATTATTTTTGGTAATTTAGTGTTTGTTTGTATTTTGGTACTTGTATGATGGATGGAAGACCTCTTCTTGCCCCGCTTGGATGAAGACTTCTGCCGGTCTGGATGTACTCTTCTGCCCCATCGGATGAAGACTTTGGCCCGGCTGGGTGAACACGACTCAAGGTAGGGAGATCTTCAGGGGGGTAGTGTTAGGTTTATTTAAGGGGGGTTTGGGTTAGAGTAGGGGTATGTGGGTGGTGGGTTGTAATGTGGGGGGGGTATTGTGGGTTTTTTTTTACAGGCAAAAGAGCTGTTTTCTTTGGGGCATGCCCCGCAAAAGGCCCTTTTAAGGGTTGGTAAGGTAATAGAGCTGTTAACTTTTGTAATTTAGTATAGGGTAGGGCATTTTTTATTTTGGAGGGCTTTGTTATTTTATTAGGGGGCTTAGATTAGGTGTAATTAGTTTAAAATTCTTGTAATATTTTTTTATTTTTTGTAATTTAGTGTTTGTTTGTTTTTTGTAATTTAGTGGTTTTTTTTTGTACTTTAGTTTATTTAATTGTAGATAATTGTAGGTACTTGTAGTTAATTTATTTAATGATAGTGTAGTGTTAGGTTTAATTGTAACTTAGGTTAGGATTTATTTTACAGGTAATTTTGTAATTATTTTAACTAGGTAGCTATTAAACAGTAAATATCTATTTAATAGCTATTGTACCTAGTTAAAATAAATACAAAGTTGCCTGTAAAATAAATATAAATGCTAAAATAGCTACAATGTAACTATTAGTTATATTGCAGCTCTATTAGGGTTTATTTTACAGGTAAGTATTTAGTTTTAAATAGGATTCATTTATTTAATTAATTTAATGATAGTGTAGTGTTAGGTGTAATTGTAACTTAGGTTAGGATTTATTTTACAGGTAAATTTGTATTTATTTTAGCTAGGTAGTTATTAAATAGTTAATAACTATTTAATAACTATTGTACCTAGTTAAAATAAATACAAAGTTGCCTGTAAAATAAATATAAATGCTAAAATAGCTACAATGTAACTATTAGTTATATTGCAGCTATAGTAGGGTTTATTTTACAGGTAAGTATTTAGTTTTAAATAGGATTCATTTATTTAACTATAGTAAATTTATTTTGTTTTATTTAAATTATATTTAAGTTAGGGGGTGTTAGGGTTAGACTTAGGTTTAGGGGTTAATAACCTTATTATAGTAGCGGTGACGTTGGGGGCGGGAGATTAGGGGTTAATAATTGTAGGTAGGTGGCGGCGATGTAAGGGAGGGCAGATTAGGGGTTAATAAAATGTATTACAGTGTTTGCGAGGCGGGAGTGCGGCGGTTTAGGGGTTAATACATTTATTATAGTGGCGGCGATTTGCTGTCGGCAGATTAGGGGTTAATACTTGTAGTTAGATTGCAGCAATGTTGTGGGGGCAGATTAGGGGTTAATAACTATAATGTAGGGGTCGGCGATGTTAGG
Organism: Bombina bombina; assembly: GCF_027579735.1. NCBI lineage: Eukaryota > Metazoa > Chordata > Amphibia > Anura > Bombinatoridae > Bombina > Bombina bombina. Next base: position 1,127,405,061 of record NC_069500.1, read on the forward strand.
TACAGCAGATTAGGGGTTAATAGCTATAATTTAAGTTGCGGCGATATCAGGTCGGCAGATTAGGGGTTAATACTTGTAGTTAGATTGCGGCGACGTTGGGGGGGGGCAGATTAGGGGTTAATAGCTATAATGTAGGTGGCGGCGATATTCGGTCGGCAGATTAGGGGTTAATAAAATAATGCAGGTGTCAGCAATAGCGGGGGCGGCAGATTAGGGGTTAATAAGTGTCAGATTAGGGGTGTTTAGAGACTCGGGTACATGTTAGGGTGTTAGGTGCAGACTTAGTGTTTCCCCATAGGAAACAATGGGGCTAGGGTGTTAGGTTTTTTTTCAGCCGAAACTGCCCCATTGTTTCCTATGGGGAATGCCGAATTTTACCGAGCTAATTCTGATTTATTCGGAGATACGGCAGCTATTTCGGATTCATTCGGTAGATTCGGAAGTATTTTAATTCGGAAATTCGAATCGATCCGAATCTCAGAATTTACCGAATTTTCCCAATTTCCGAATAAATCCGAAATTAACCGCACATGTCTATTGAATACTCTGTTTCTAAGTTGGGGATTTTTCAGAGTTGCGCAACTCTTTTTCATTAGATGATACAGTAGCATTTATATCAATACCCATTTTTAACTATTAATCCATATTGTCTATCTGACTTTAATAACCTGTTAATTGTAATCTGTATCTTGTTCTCTATTCATCCTTTGTAGTAAAATAACCTATATCTCTATAGTGTACAGCATTCTGTAACATACCATTGCGGGTGCAAACTATTCACTGCTATTTGGTAGTTCTTCTACACAAGGAATTTTTTTTACACCCATCCAATCTATACATATTGTACTATATATTGCATATTTGTGCAAAACTTGTGATTTATTATTTATCACCATATTACAAAAAATTCACTGGTATTGACAAAATAACCAGCTATATACAAGACACTGCAATACCACGCAGTGTAAATTCAATTCTACTCAATTTTAGTCATATACATTTGACAAACAATATAACTGGGTGACTGTAATATTACATCAAACCTATCTCTTTATATAAACATTGATACTATTAATTCAAATTCTTGAACGTACTGTAGCCCCATGTGAGGCGTTCCTTCAAACACACATATTTTCTCTCCTTTATTAAGAACAATTACATTGGACAATTGTTCCACACAGAAGTTGAGCAAGTACGATCTACATTTGGCGCTGTCCTCTAAACATTACCATATTATGTAGTAATGTTATTGGTTTGGTCACTACTCAATTTTAGATCCAAATACTAGTGTTATTACTATCATAAGTAAAAGTCACGTTTAAATCGTTGTTGTTCATGTATTGCATGAAATCATCAACCGTGTTGCTATTATCATTTCTCCAGATTATGATCAAGTCATCATTAAAATAACCATATAGTATGATATTTTCTTTGAAGGGAAAACCATCCCAGAAGATGCAGCACAGCTCCATTCAGCCCATATAAATATCGGCATATGCCGAGGCAAATTTTGCCCCATCGCTGTGCAGCGTCTCTGTAGATAGTATGCACCACCATGTACAAAGTAATTATGATGCAGCAGAAATTCTGTTACTTCCGTAATAAATGTAATGAATCCTTGATCATGATCTGTATGTCCTTTTAGCATTTCAGCTATTGCCCAAAGTCCTAAAGTATGGGGTATTTCAGAATACAAGATTGCCACATCAATGGTCAGCCATTTGTAACCACTCTGCCATTTAATGTCCTTAAGTTGTTGAAAAAGGTAAGGACTGTCTTTAATGTAGCCAGGTAGTGCTTGTACTACTGGTTGTAATCCTTTGAATAAGCTTTCAGA
>NC_069500.1:1127409397-1127506897 GCF_027579735.1 Bombina bombina
CATTAACCTTTTCTGGTTAACTCGCTTTACCATGGACTTGTAATATCAAAGTTATATGCTAAAGGTAGCACGGTCAAGCGATATTGGTTATCGCGCACGTCATAATGATAGCTATCATCAGCATGTTACTTGTAATCTGGCCCAATGTAAATAATAAGTTGTCAGAATGTTCCTTGTTGTTTAATTATAATTATTATATTTGTTATTAAAATATTCTCATGTAAAAACATTTTTAAAGCATATTAATAAAACATGTTTATAGATTTATTGAAAATCATAGTTTTAAAAAAAGAAACAAAAGATATATATATTTCTTTTATTTTTCATTCATTGAGAAAGCATCTTTTTCGATTTTAGGACCAGATCAGATCTCAGGTTAATAAAAAAAAAGTTGCCCAAATTGCCCCTAAAATAAAGAAAACATTAGAGTAACATTAAATAAAAATATGAGCATTTTGATTTTTTTACTAAAAAACTGCACAAAGCAGTAATAAGGGGTTGAAGGGAGGAGATGTGGAATGTTAGAAGAAAATAACGACAATGAAAGTGTCTTTACATGGATGTCAATAAACACATAAATATATCTGTATACAAACATAAATATATTTATATATTTATTTGTTGCTGCGCTAGGTGGTTTGCCATGTCTGTTGGCATGAAAACGAGGCTCCCATTAAAACCTATGGAAGCTCACTCTCGTGAGTTCTCAGCTTCCAGGCAATACAAACGTGAGTTTGCATTTGCATTACGTCGCACTTGTAATACAAGCGCACATTGATGTGCATTGGTATTACTAAGTGGAGCGCAAGTGTTGCATTTGTATAAGTACAATATTGTGCTCCACTCGTAAACTAGCCCTTAGTGAGATTTTATATGCAATCAAGAAAAATAATTTTTTATAAGAAAGTGGTGCAACTGATATTACCTACGTTAACAGGATTTCAACAGTTCTTATGCTATTATTTGTGAAACTGCTATGTTCCAATGATTAAAATATCACCAAAATTGCCAAACCTCACTGTACATATTGATATTTGCCTTTCCATTAAATATTGCTATTGCTAGTGGACTACTGTTGTTCCTTAATTAAACAAGCTAGAATCGGTGGTTGAGCGGTCCAACTCACCACAAACACTGACACTGCAAGTTAAACACAGTAAACCAAGCAGAGACTAGTTGTAAGAGAGCAATGAGACTAAGTTTAGTAGCTGAACTCTCTCTAGTACTGTAATAAGCACCTATAAAGTAAAAGAACGAACAAGTACTAGAATGCAACCTTAAGCCTCACAGAGAAAAACAACACAAAATATTTTAACAAATGCAAAGTCAACAAACAAGCTAAAGTCAAATTACAAATCAATTCAACACAAGGGGTAGATACAGAAGCCAAGTCTGGGGAAGCAAAAATCAAACCAGTATAGCAAAAAACAATCTGCCAGAGTAAGGGGTCAGAACACTCAATACCCAAACAGCGAATACAAACAGAAAGTTTATAAAGACTACTACAAATAAGGCCTAATTGATCTTCTAGGTCTCTTAAAGGTGCAGAACACCTTACTGTGGCAGGGACAGAAACCACTCTCTTAGGTAAATTCCTGTTATTACATACTGTAAGAAGATAGCAACACAATGGTCTAGATCAGTGATTTGCAACCTTTTTGTTGCCGTGGCACACTTTTTTACATTAAAAAATCCTGTGGCACACCACCATCCCAAAATTTTACAAAATCACACATTGTAGCCTAATACAGGATATATAAACAGTGTATATATATATATATATATATATATATATATATATATATATATATACACACTGTACTGTGCTGTCATGCCATGCCTCCTACAAACTATACATGACATATTGACATTCATTCACAAACAATAATAATGATTGTCTGTGAATAAATGTCAATGTCATGGTTGTAAATGATGCCTGATGAGCCTGTCACATACCTCCCAATATTTCAAAATTTGAAAGAGGGACACCCCCGCACTGTTGTCAGTCTGCCGCGGCACACCTGAGGATCTCTCACGGCACACTAGTGTGCCACGGCACACTGGTTGAAAAACACTGGTCTAGATATAGTAATTATTAATTATTCAAAACATGATTTTTGGGACTTTTAAAAAAAATAAACTCGTGCAAAAGATCTCGGTTGCCAAAAAACAAGATGGATGGCAAACAGTAAAATCTTAATCACAACAGTGTTTTCTAGATGATGTGCTTGTGATAACTGACATTTAATATGACAATTAAGTACATGTATGTATGTAAATGTATGTCCCTTTCAATACCAACAGTCTATACCATAGTGATGGATACTCACAAATATATTGAAACTGCCTGTTTTGTGATAATCATGTGCCGAGTTTTGGTGCAAGCTTGATGAATGATTTTGACAACCCTACAGGATTTCGCAGAATAAAGATTCCAACAGTATCACTAGATCCCTCACCCTTCTCTGTACATAGTAAATACATAAAAACAAATATTGAAAAACAAAGTTCTTTCTCACTTTATTTCATCTTCCATTGGGGTCTGTGATCATTTTTACAATGTAAACATGGTGCAAACTGATGTTTTGCGAATACTATTGATTTTAAAGGAAGTAAATAATAGTAAACTGCACTTAATATTTAAGAAGCACACATGGAAAAAAGGTACTTTGTAAACTGCCAAGAGATGTTAAGTGTTAAAAAGGTTAAAATAATTCTTAAAGGGACAGTCTACTCCAAAATTGTTATTATTTAAAAAGATAATCCCTTTATTACCCATTTCCCAGTTTTGCATAATCAACACTGTTATATTAATACACTTTTTACCTCTGTGATTACCTTGTATCTAAGCAGACTGCCTCTTATCTCAGTTCTTTTGACAGACTTGCATTTTAGCCAATCAGTTAAATAACTCCATGGGACTGAGCACAATGTTATCTATAAGACACACATAGACTAGCAGAGTCTAACTGTCAAACATTGTCAAAATGAACTGAGATAAGAGGCAGGACAACAACTTCGAAATTAACATATGAGCCTACCAAGGTTTAGCTTTCCACAAAGAATACCAAGAGAGCAAAGCAAATTTGATGATAAAAGTAAATTGGAAAGTTGTTTAAAATTGCATACCCTATCTGAATCATGAAAGTTTCATTTTGACTAGACTGTCCCTTTAACTACTGTCAATTAATGATTGTCAACTATGTAAAAAGGGCCTTGGCGTTTTCTTCTCTTTGTGGTGATCTAGGAATGAGGAAGAGGTTTCCATTAGGGGGTCATGTTGGGGTTTCTCTCAAGTGTTAGGAAAACTGAGATGTGGCTTCATGTAGGAGGGGCAAGGTTGCCAGTGGGCTAGAATGTTAGTGTTTTATTGGAGAGGAGGGAGTCAGCACTTAGGTAGGCGGGTGTCATGTACGTGGGGCTATTTTTTGTGCTTGGGGGGTATTTTGTGGTCACAGTTACTGGTCAGTATCAGTGCTTATTGCAGCTAAAGTCAAAAGCTCCTTACTGGGCCAATTATTATAATCAGTTATAAGGAGACTTTAATTTTAATTATGTACAAGAAGATGGATGTTGCTAAATTATAGCAATAAGATTAATACATACTGTAAAATGGAAACATTGTAAAATAATCTTTTCATAGCACTTCAAAGTTTGCAACTCGCATGAGATCTATTCCTGCGTTGGAGCTAAATAAAAAAACATTTTAGCCATTACTGGTTTTGTAACTATTAAATATATCTGGAAAATTGCCTTATTTAAATTTGCAGATTTTAGTTTGAAGATATCCTGTGGTGTAAGTTTCTAGTACGTTCACCAAATGATTTGAAACAGAAGCAGTAAGTCACTGAGGGAATATATATTATTTAGAGCCAGGACATTCCAACAGAACATGCAGCATATTTTATTACAATGGTTGCCATCTGTGACACATAAAATTTAATCCACCATGTTTCACTTCACTTATGGATGCAATCAATCCCAAGCTCTTTCCAGCTGTGTCAAATTGCAAATACAGTAGGCTTTCAAATAATAGACCCAGTAGCTTGTTTTTGTTAAATGTAGAAAACAGCATTATCAATGAATACATTAGCAATCCAATGAAAAACTGTAAAACTTAGAAAAAGAGATGTACATCGAACTTCAAAACTATAAAACCAAGTCAATTTAAAGGGACAGTCAAGTCAAAAGAAAACTTTCATGATTTAAATAGGTCATGTAATTTTAAACAACTTTCCAATTTACTTTTATTACCAATTTTGCTTTGTTCTCTTGTTATTCTTAGTTGAAAGCTAAATCTAGGAGGTATATATGCTAATTTCTTAGACCTTGAAGGCCACCTCTAATCTGAAAGCATTTTGACAGTTGTTCACCACTAGAGGGCATTAGTTAATGTTTTTCATATAGATAACATTGAGCTCAGGCACATGAAGCTCCTAAGAGCAAGCACTGATTGGCTAAAATGCAAGTCTGTCAAAAGAACTGAATTAAGGGGGCAGTTTGCAGAGGCTTAGATACAAGGTAATCACAGAGGTAAAAAGTATATTAATATAACTGTGTTGGTTATGCAAAACTGGGGAATAGGTAATAAAGGGATTATCTACCGTTTTAAACAACAAAAATTCTGGTGTTTACTGTCCCTTTAAGGAGATACGACTGTCTTACAAATCAAGTGCTGATGAGGCCTAGCAAAGGTGAACCAGCTCTCCATATGTAATATTTACTATTACACTATTCTTAAACCTGCTATGCTGTAAAGCTGCCCAAAGTAGCACTGTACTAGCCTCAGACTATCAGTGTTTAACTCTATACTGGAAACACTGTTCTTTGGGATTTCTGAGAAAAAAATGTGTAGATGGTCTATACAATGATCATTTGTGTATCACTATACTCAAACCTATGTTTATTTTTTTTCTTCCATATTCTCTTTTCTAGCTCTAAAACTTATTTTGAGAATAGTTTGGATGCCCACAAAATATTATATTATGTGTTGTGAAACAACTTGGCAATATCCTTTTATTTATTATGCTTTTATGATGTTTTAAATTTAAAAAATTGTAGTTTCAGACAATACCAGATGCTGCAAAGTGATTGCTTGTTTATATAGAAACTCATTTGTTTATGTCCCTAATTGGCCACAGCAGAGGAAATAACATAATTACACTGAAAAGGCCTTTCAGGCAAAACAATGAAAAACTATACAAAAAAAGTATGACAATTTTAAAAGTTTTTAAAACATTTATGGCCAGCTTACAAGTGGAGCGCTAAATATCGATTTCATGAAAGCGATATTTGCGCTCAACTTTGTAATACCAGGGCACGCTAATGTGCACTGGTATTACAAGTTAACAGCAATGCGAACGTAAGCTCGCATTCGCATTGCTGGGGAGAACTTGCTTCCATAGGCTTCAATGGGAGCCTCGCTCTGATGCCGTCAGCGTAGCGAAGGGGGTAAGTAGCACAGCAATGGCAGCATTTGTAAATATATATGTATATGCTGATATACAAATATATGTATGTGCTAATATGTATAGATAGACATATTAACACATAAATAAATATGTATATAAGCATATACATATATATTTACTGGGAACACACAGTTTCCATAGACCGCAATATAAAGGCACTTTTCAGTGCCGTTTTTTTTTTTTCTAACACCCCACTCCTGCCAACTTTATCCCCAATATACTGCCTAGTGCAGTTATTTTTATTAAAAAAACAAAGATGCTGCTATCTTTATTGTTTTAATAATTTACACCACACAGTATTTGGGGCATTTGGGGCACATTTATAAAATCAACCAGAGATCTGATCTCTGGTTAATTTTATAAGTGTTAATTGCTACCGTGAACTTGCGTTAGAAATACCCGCAAACAGACAAATTGCCCACTTGCAGGAGTGCGATAATTTAGCGCTCCACTTGTAATCTAGCCCTTATTTTGTATACTGATATTTCGTAAAATAATTTCTTAAATGTCCATTTGACACAATACAAAACTACTAGGAAAATACCCCCCCACACACAAACAAAAACAAACAAAGAAACACCAAAGGAAAAGACACGTTTTTAAAGGGATAGTTAGCATATTTTTGTTTTTAATTATTTGTAGTAAAACAAACTGTGAAATATATGTTCACTATTTGTTTTAACCTCTGTCGTTTAATTATAAAATGTATTGGTTTTACAGTTCTAAAATTTGAAAGTGCAAATGACAAGCTAACCCTGCCGCATATGTTTCCAAGAGATAACAAAGTACAAAACAAATAGAGAGATACTAACAAAAATTAAAGCAGCTTGATGAGTCTACTCAAGTAACTAATCCAGATTGGTTCCTCCAAATAAGGCAAGTGGTTATTAAAAAACAACCAATATGTAAATTAATATTTTTTTTAATATTGTTATTACAAGGTGCGTACTATCCCTTTCACAGACTGGAATAGACCAAACTGAGGCAGATAAATGGTTAATACATCAATTTTTCCCTCACACCCTTTACTCTTACCAAACATATTATTCTGTTCTTAGAAATATTAATATTTCTGGCAATGAAGAAAAAGTTTGTTGCTATTTAGAACAAAAACTATGTATAATTTAGATTCTGTTTCCGTGTTGAAGAGCAAGGTGGCCAACTGGGGTCGATGGGCCACATATGGCTCTCTGCACTAACATTTGTAGCTTGAGATAAAGCAGAACTGGGAATTTGTGCTATAGTTGTGTGGCCCTTGAAAAAGCAGAACTAAAATGTGTGCTATGGAGAAATAAAGTGACCACAGCTCAAAAGAGCCGTTTGGAGGGGAGAAGAGCAGATAGAGATTACCCTTCTTCTTTACTTAAATCTGGTCCTGTGGCACTAGATACATTTAGCAAATATATTATTATTATTATGTGTTATGTGTTTAATAGCCATAGATTTATTTGCTGCCCTTAAGTCTTCTAAAATATTCATCTGTGGTCCTCATTTGTTAGGATGTTGTTGTAGAGACTTGATGACTGGTACTGCATTGTTGTACTATAAAAGTATATGTAACAAACTATTCCTTGTATGATCTCTAAATCCACAGCACAGATATTAATCTATATCTACATGCAGAATATGATGAGCAACTCACATGTAAACAGTTCGAATTCTAAAGAAAACAGATTTTAAAAAAACAGATTAAAGGGACAGTCAAGTCCAAAAATAATCTTTCATGATTTAAATAGGGAATGTAATTTTAAACAACTTTCCAATTTACTTTTATCACCAATTTTGCTTTGTTCTCTTGGTATTCTTAGTTGAAAGCTAAACCAAGGAGGTTCATATTCTAATTTCTTAGACCTTGAAGACTTCCTCTAATCTGAATGCATTTTGAACACTAGAGGGCATTAGTTCATGTGTTTCATATAGATAACATTGAGCTAATGCGCGTGAGGGTATCCTGGAGTGAACAATGATTGGCTAAAATGCAAGTCTGTCAAAAGAACTGAAATAAGGGGGCAGTTTGCAGAAGCATTAGTACAAGGTAATTACAGAGGTAAAAAGTGTATTTCTATAACAGTGTTGGTTATGCAAAACTTGGGAATGGTTAATAAGGAGATTATCTTTCTTTTTAAACAACAACAATTCTGGTGTTGACTGTCCCTTTAATGTCATTACAGTACTGTAATTGCAACTGCTGAATTTTAAATATTAATCAACCTGCATATTAAGGGCATGTTTACTGCAAGATTGTGCATTAGAGCAATTCCTTACTGTGCTTCAACATAATAAAACTGTGCAGTGCTCCAATCGTTTACTAGTTTGTGTGTTTATGTGCAAGTCCCTCATTGTTCTCTCTTACCTGTCTGAATAACCTGTTATTTCCCTCCTGGTATTCATTTCATTTCAGTCTTCACTGCAGTACTTATTTCTTGTATTATTCTCTCGGTAATCTATGCACCTTTGTTTAATTTTTATTCTGCTATAACCAGAGGGGAAAAAATGTTACACATGAACAGCTTTATCAGCCATTTAACCCTGGTGCAGAATCTAGGTGAGTGGTATTGAAAGTGTGATTTTTGTCAGGCAATAATGCTTGCCTCATCCCATAATCCACTGGAGATCTGGCAATTTTTGATGAGTAAGGCAAATTAATCTCAGTGGCCCATGGACCAATGGCCAAATTCCAAATATTCCTTCAAATTACATATTTGAAATATAAAACAAACTGAATGATGCTGAAAAGCCGAAAAATAATTATGATGTTGATAAGGACAAACATAATAATGTACAGGCTGCATTGTATTAGGTTGACTGTTAGGAATATAGAGTAATTTTCAACCAGGATTCTTAGGGTTTTATTGCAAGCTACAATGCAGGTCACAGAATTACTGGTGAGAGTAAAGAGATTTTAAATTACCTCATGATATCTTTATTGAGTTCTCTCTCTATATTATTTTTAATGGAAAGCTTAGTGTGTTAGAAATAACATTATTATTATTATTATTATTATTAATAATAATAATAATAATAATAATAATAATAATAATAATAATAATAATAATAATAATAAAACAGCAAGATAATTGTGTTTTTGTTCATCCTCTTCATGACCACCTTCAATAAGTCTTCCCTTGAACACCTCTTGTTGCAGCCTGGACCTTATCTAAAATTCCTTTATATTTATATAACTAATAGTGCAGTCTAATTTCAAGCCAACAATGGTTTACATATTAGCCAAAATAAGTTGATAGAAAAGTGTTAACGAATTTGTTTTATTACATAAAAAGATTTGACTGAGAGCTGGACATTTTAGTCATGATGTAGATCACAACCAAAATCGAATTCTGAATCAAATGTATGTAATGTTTACAAATGTATTTTTATTTATTTAGGGCTAAATTACAAGTGGAGCATTATTAAGTGTTCTTGCTCGCGTGTTAACTTCGCTAGATGGAGGCTTTTTTCATGCTTCGGGTTATGATCATATTATGAGATGAAAGTAAAACGTTTTTGCTCAAGTGAAAAACTGACACACGCAAAAATTTGAAGTACGAATATCACAAACGTGCTAACGTATTCTCCCATTGACTACAATGGTTTGCAAAAACGTAAAAAAAACACCCATACTTGTGCGCTAACCAAAGCGTGTTTATTCAAGTGCACTAAAGCCAACATGAAATATGAATATTTCTCACTCAAATGTTTTTCACATAGAACAATGTTATATTTATTCTTAAATAAATATTTCTATGCACAGTATATCAGATGATTTTTTGGGGGTAAAATATAAATCTATACCTGTATAAATATATGATTATATATAGGTATAAATATATACAGATATATATATATAGGAATATGTATTTAAAAATACTTAGTCCATAGTCCACTTTGTGAAGAACATTGGAAAGTGATATTTTTGCAGTAAGTGCATGAGTGTTTGTACTTATGTATTTGTTTATATGTGTTTATATGTCTGTAAATATATATATAAACACATACATATAACTGTACACACATATATACATACATATACATATTTAGACATGAGTATGTATTTATCTCTTTGGTAAAGCCCTTTGCATGTCTTTTTTTTTCGAAAAACCCTGAGGCCTTGTATCTTTGAGCCCTTATAACTGTTGTATGCAATGTTATCAGACAGTGTTATTATGACTGTAACTGTACCAGTGGCGTATTTAGGTTTTTGTGCTGACAGCCCCCCCCCCCACACCCCATGTTTTAGGTATTTTTTAGTCATAATATTTTTTACTTTCCATGGGTCACAACCCTCTGTAGGATTAGCAAAACATTTATTGTGTTAGGATCCTTCAGATATTTCCCTATCAAACCAATCCTGGCCAGTAGTCTTGTTATCCCAGCGTCAAGTGAAGTGATAACGAAAAATCTTTGGGATAGTAGCGTTAGGACCCAGGAGGGGAAATCCTGAGCACCAGGAGAAAAGCAAGGAGCTATGTACCAGGAAATGACCGGGAAGGTCAAGGCAGAGTCGACAATCCAGGGGGTCAAACCAAATGGTCACAGGAAACAGAATCAGAGTCTAAAAGCTTAGTCAGGGAAATCCAAGGTCAAAACCAATTGGTCAACAAACAGAGTGAAATCAGCAGGCAGAAGAATGGTTAAATGAGGTCAGAGTCACAAGCCAGAAAACGATATCCAATATAAAAGAACAAGGCACATCCACAAGTTAAACGCAATACTAGGGCAATGAGTAAGAGAAACTGAATGAAATTTAAGGGAAGAAGAGTTCTAAAGATGACACCAGAACGATGCATAAAAAATTACGCAACTCATGAAAACCAGCGTGAGGTGCCAAAGATGACGCGAAGCGGAGTGTGACAACAGCATCATAATATTCGCAACTAGGCAACCTTGCGTTAAAGTAATTCGGCTTCATAGCAACCCAGCATCATGGTAACCCTGGTGATAACAGATTGCTTGGTTATCTGCCTGAATATGAGTTTCGCAGTCCACATAAATCAAATTAGATTCTACCTTGGTAGCCAAGAGGTTAAATAACCACATTCATATTATAATCATCATCATCATCATCATCATCACTATCATCAATAATTTAGAAAAACACCTTATTTTGTAAAAAAAAAATATAGCCAAGGAAGTATACATTACACTAACACAGTGAATAAACTTTTCAACTCAGAAAAATATGGTTATATTAAGTGCGTAAGTGCTGCATGCTGGTACCTGGCCGTCTGCTTTAAATAAACGGGTGCTCAAAACTCACCATACACTGTTCCTACAAGATTTCGAAGATAGGTGAAATCAGTGGCGGACCTAATAAACAGAGGGCCCTGGTGCAAGAATTTTTTTCTGGGCCCGCTAATTAAAATAAAAACAAATAATGATAATTATTAAACTCTTTTGATATTAATCTATATTTATTACCTTATACTAGACAGTAACATCCCAAGAGATAGTGACATATTATGTACACAGCCACAAACTGATCTGTAAACAGTGTAAAATTAAATTGTGTGCTGTTTATGTGAACAAAGGAGATTGACTGGTTTATGTGCCAAGCAAATGAATGTCAATATTGTAAACTGACTACTTACTCCCCACTTCTCTGCTATAATTTATAATAAAGTGTTCATGAAAAAGATTGGAAATAAACACACAAGCACACAAAAATACAAACATACACATTATTTTAGTGCACATAAAGTACTCTGGAAGACAGTACTCACAATGTATAAACATGCACACACACATAAATACATGCGCACACACACATAAATACATGCACAGGGAAATACAAATACACACATACATACAAACATTGTACAGTTATACATAAATACATGCACAGACAAAAACAAATGCACACATACTGTACATACATAATACACACATACATAATACACTTATACATAAATACATACACAGGCAAATACAAATACACACATATATACACACATACATAATACACTTATACATAAATACATGCACAGGGAAATACACATACATACACATACATAATACACATACACACAAATACACATACATATTACACATACACACAAATACACATACATACAAAATCCACATACATAATACACACACACAGATACATACATAATATACATACATACACATACATAATACAAATACACACCCAATACACAGACATAAATACATACATAAACACACAACATGCATACATAGAGAAGGAAATACATATACATATAACTCCTGTTCTAGTTTAGCCCCATGTAAGCTGATTTTAAAGGAGTAAGCTTTCTTCATCAGGGAAATAGGTTGTCTCTGCTGTCCTAAGGCATGGCAGACCACAAAAATGTCTGAATTAATTTAATGAGTGGCAAAGAAAATTGTAAAATAAAAATATATATATATATTTGATGTGCAATGTTTAATGTGCAAATGAGATCAGGAATTTAGTTTTCACAGGAAAGGCATGAAGAGTTTACAATGAAGAATACAAACTTATCTTCATTTCTAAACAACTTCAGCCTTTCTGAGCAGCCACAGTGTAAATTAAAAAAGATTTATTACTTATCTCTTGACTTCTCCTTAAAGGGACATAATACTAATATGCTAAATCCCTTGAAACTGATGCAGTATAACTGTAAAAAGCTAACAGGAAAATATCCCCTGAGCATCTCTATGTAAAAATTAAGATATTTTACCTCATAATATCCTCAGCTCAGCAGAGTAAGTTTTGTGTAAAACGTTATACTCAACTGCTGCTCAGCTGCAGGTAAAAAAAAAAAAATGAAGAAATGAACAGCAGCCAATCAGCATCAACAGTGCTGAGGTCATGAACTCTTTTACTGTGATCTCATGATATTTCACTTAACTCTCATGAGATTTAATTGTAAACTTCCTTACACTGAATTGGGAAATAACATGAGAGTGCACGAGGCTCATCCCTTTGGCGGTCCCGGGACAGACATACTAATTTTCTGCTTAGAAGTCCTTTACAATGGGATGTGGCTACTGAGGAATTTTTGAGTTAAAATATCTTTCTTTTTTACATAGAGATGTTCAGGTGATATTTTCCTGTTAGCTTTTTACAGCTATGCTACATCACTTTCAAGTGTTTAAACATTTGGGTATTATGGCCCTTTAAGCTGCACTTGCCTGTCAGACTCAGCACTCTGTTGTGTAGGCTAGTTTGAGGGCTCCGAACTGCTTGCTGACAGTTGGAGGATACAGCTGCCAGTCAGCACAGAACCCCTGTTAGAGCACTGAAGCAGGAACATGCTCAATCCATGACATCATGATTGTCATGGCTAGTTTGCAATTTCGTCCTGGTTTCGGAAGGCAAACTTTGAAAGCCTGCTACAGGCAGCTTAAGCAGATACTACTTGCTGACTTGGGGGCCTATTTAAGAAAGTGCGAGCATACATGATCCGATATTGCAGATCATGTCTGCTGCACATCGATAAATGGTGACAGCATACACTCTCGGCATTTATCATTGCACCAGCAGTTCTGGTGAACTGCTGGTGCAATACCACCCCCTGCAGATTTGCGGCCAATCAGCCACTAGCAGGGGGTGTCAATTAACCCCATCATATTGGATTGGGTTAATTTTCGGCGATGTCTGTCCGCCACCTCAGAGCAGGCGGACAGGTTATGGAGCAGCGATCTTTAGACCGCTGCTTCATAACTTGTGTTTCTGGCGAGAATGAAGGCTCGTCAGAAACAGAGGGCACATCAAGCTCCATACTCGTAATTGGGCCCTTTATTTATATATTTTTGTTTTAATAATAGAGGGAAAATCACATTTTTAGAAATTTGTTTTTTAAATGTTATTTGGGATGCACTCTATTAACATCTTAAACTGCAAAAATAAATAAACATGTATCAAGCTAAAAAAAAATACTAAAGAAAATATATAAATACTTAACCAATTTAAAATTTAAAACTCAAGGTCTGTCCAGATTGCAGAGTAAAAAGACTGACCTCAGTAAAAAAAATAAAAAATCAATGCAAGGTACCAAGTAATAAAATGACACACAATATGTAAACAAAGATCACTTGTGGATATCAGTTAGAGTCCAGGCAAGGTACCAAGGGCATGCATGGATTACAGGGGATATAAGAAACCTCAGAGGAATGTAAGAGATCTGTGTATAAAGGGAGCCTATAGATACCTATCTATATTGATTAAAACTGCCTACTTATTTAGAAATATATGTTATTGAACTTAAACTGCCTTAAACGCTGTGCTGCAAGATATAACAGACCACATGGCTATATAAGCTATATGGCTCTTAAACTGCCCCAAGATGACTATTTGCGATGAATCAGCTTTTCTTAATTCTGGACTGATACTTTGGCACATCTATATAAGTCTTGACAAACTGTAATAGTCCAATATTGTGATTTATCATCTGAGCATTCTAACTCTCATAACCTTATATTTTCCAAAATATTCTGGATTTGATTAGCTATATTTGATCACACTTTTTTAAACAGTGTCTGGCTTCTATCCTATGCCTTTTCAATATGTCCCCTAAACAAGCTTACCCCAACCCCCACTGCTAATAAAAAAAAAAATATATCTTCTTTGGTTTACCAATTTTTTAAACCTGACTAAAGGCGCTCTCTAATGGCTTTGCAAGGGTCACAATCCACAGTCAGATTTTCACCTGCTAGCTATGATGAAGAAATGAAAGATGCACAAATGATGTGCTAAGTCACTAAGACCGTAATTTTTATCTTTAACATCAAAAGAATGATTTTTGCTAATTTACTGACACATTTGTTTCTGCATTAAGGTGAAGATCTCTGAACTAATAATTCAGTCCCAGAGTAGCAGCTCTTGAGGAGTTGTCTTAAACTACAAATCGAAGGTGAAATAGGGAAACTACTCTGATTTATTTTTATCAGAATATAAGAGACTACACAACTTGCATAAACTTTATCCATTTAATGTTAAACTTAAGACAGAGATCGGGGTCAATTTATTAAACCCCGGGTGGACATGATTTGCAAATCATGTCTGCCCTGCATCACTAAATGCAGACACCATACGCTGTCGGCATTTAACATTGCACAAGCATTTCACAAGAAATGCTTGTATCATCCCGATCTTATCTGATCGGGATTATTGCAGTCGACAAGTTAAGGAGCAGCCGTCTTGCAACTGCAGATTCTGAACTTATGTTTCTGGCAAAACAGAAACACCAGGTGGAGAAAGCAGCAACCACTGATTATTAAATCTCCCCCATAGTCTAAATGAAAATGTACATATCCAGTCATAAAGACAAGATTTTCTATTACAACAGTGTTACTTTACAGAACGTAACAACGCTAGAAAAATGTTGGCTAGATCATTTTGTAAATACAATAACTACAACTATAAATAGTGCAGAGCAAGGTTAAGGACAATACCCCCAAATTCTTCAACTTCTTGAATATTCCAGAATCAAGTCTATACCCATTATAATCTTATCTACTGATGCTGAGAAAGCATTTTATCTGGAAAATTGGTTCTTCCTTTGGTAAACGTTTGTTTGCTTTGGATTTAATGAACTCCTAATCAATCACATTTTCTCTTATATACTTGTCCTTCTGCTAGGGTGAAAGTCAATAACACCCTTTCAGATCCATTTCCTATTCATAATGGAACTCAACAGCGCAGTCCACTATCCTCGCTCTTGTTTGCACTTTACATAGAATTTTTTGCCTCCAAACTATGACCAATGAAAATATTTGAGGTGTCTGTATAGGATCACAAGAATTTAATCTTGCACTTAACATAGAAGATGTTCTCATATCTCCCCCGGCAGATCTGCGGTAAAACAATAATTAGATGACAATGGCTGAGAATTCAACTTTAGTGAAATCAATGATATTGCCTTTAAATCTGCAGAATAAAGCATTGGGCGAGCTAAGGAGTACAACCCCCTTCTCATTTACTATCTCTAAATTAAAATACTTTAACCCAGATAAAAATTACTACTTTTCCAGGCCAACTATGAAAAATCTTAAACTTTCCTTCAGGCAAGTGATCCCTATCTGGACGATCAAACATGTCTCATGGTTAGGTAGACTCTATGAGGTAGATTTACAAATAGACGAGCGGACATGATTCGCTGTAGTGAATCATGTCCGCTCAACCTCGCTAAATGCCAACAGCATACGCTGTCGGCATTTAACATTGCCCCCCCTTGCTCACTGGCGGCCAATCTGCCACTAGCAAGGGCCATCAATAATCCCGATAACCATGTTTACTAATCAGCTGATTATTTCACCTGTGCTCCAGTTCAGATAACCTCAAAATGTGGCCTGTTAGGGAGGCCTGAGGACAGGTTTGAAAACCAGTGCCCGAAAGTCAGTATGGGGCAGATTTTTCATTGGTCTGTCCAAAATGATCCGCTCAGACATCGCTGAATTCCAACAGCATACGCTGTCTGCATTCACAGCCAATCGGCCACTAGCAGGGGGTGTCAATCAACTTGATCGTACATGATCGGGTGGATTGCAGACTGCAGCCTCAGAGTAGGCGTACGAGTTAAGAGGCAGCGGTCTTAAAGGGACACTAAACCCAAATTTTTTCTTTCATGATTAAGATAGAGTATGCAATTTTAAGCAACTTTCTAATTTACTCCTATTATCAAATTTTTTTCCTTCTCTTGGTATCTTTATTTGAAATGTAAGAATGTAAGTTTAGATGCCGGCCCATTTTTGGTGAATAACCTGGGTTATTCTTGCTGATTGGTGGATAAATTCATCCACCAATAAAAAAGAGCTGTCCAGAGTCCTGAAACAAAAAAGAAGCTTAGATGCCTTCTTTTTCAAATAAAAATAGCAAGTGAATGAAGAAAAATTGATAATAGGAGTAAATTAGAAAGTTGCTTAAAATTGCATGCTCTATCTGAATCATGAAACAAAAATTTGAGTTCAGTGTCCCTTTAAGATCAATGGTTCTTAACTCCTGTTTCCTGTGAAAAAAGGTGCATTGGGGCCGATTCGAGCAATGATAAATTGGCCCCTAAAGCTCTTTTTAACAAAACAAATCCTATTTTTTTTTACATAGGTTACCCCCTTTACAAAAAAGCTATAATCACCTTATAGCAATGACCTACCAAATGCCATTCCAAGGGCAATGCCCTAACAAATGCACTTTTTGTAGTAAAGGGATATTTTTTTAGAATATATATTTTTTTTTATTTAAATGTAATAGAGCTAAATCACATTAGCAATGCCATACAAAATGCTCTTATCAAGTCAATTTTAGACTTGTTATTTTTAAGGTATTTTTGGCGGTTACTTTAATTTTAGAATAGGGATTTTTTATTTTAAATATTAAAAGTCTGTAATCACTTTAGTGAGATTCTTCTAGTATTAGTATAGGGTTTTTATTTTGGGCCTGGATTTTTATTAAGGGGACTTAAGTTTAGCATAGGAATAACTGTTTTTTTATTTTAATTTTTGGTAGTGCTTTGTTTTTGTTTTGTAAAGTGTTTTTTTATATTTTCTTGTAATTTTAGTATTTGTTATTTTTTGTTATTTTTTGTAACAAAGGGGTGTTAGGTTAAGGGTCTGGGAAGGGTTAGCTGTTAGGGAATTAAGTAGCGTAGGGGTAGTTTGAGTTGGAGGGTTGTGGCGGATTAGGGGTTAATAGGTTAAGGGGTTTCCTGCAGTGGGGGTTGAGGCAGTTTAGGGGGTTGATAGGTTAGAAAGTTTATTGCGGTCAGCTATTAATGGTTTAGGGGTAAAGTAGTGTAGGGTTAGTTTGCGGTGGTGGGTTATGTCGGTTTAGGGGTACATAGGTATATTTATTAGGGATTCTTTATTTTACATCACCAATGTCGGTGCCAATGCTGCTTAGAATATTTCGCAAGCATCACCACCCATTGTGATGTATAGTAAACCACCTCTCAGTGAAACTGTCTTTAAACAGTCACAGAACCGCTCTCTGGGAGCGCAAGTTGGCGCTATGTACCTGATGATAATAACAGTCCATCCTAAGGTAACGTGGATTTTGAATAAATCAGTCAATTAATCCAGTAATCAAGGAACTGTGTCTTGAAGTATAGAAATGGAAAATGAAGAACTGGGATCATAACCCCATGTCACACCAGGGTACTGATGCTCCTTTTCTTAACCCTTAAAGGTGTGGAATAAATGTGATCAAAAGAAAAAAGCCCCAAAAAAAAAAAAAAGGAGTGAATAAATATACGTGGTGCCACTCACGTATAATCAACCTAAATAAATAAAGTTCATATAAGGATATGTGTACTTTTCCCGGCACTCTTCAATCTTCTGTGTGGTCTCTCTTGATCCTCATAAAAAAGAAGAAATATGCCACATAGCGTAATTCTGTAATATTGTTGCAATAAGAAACTTGTGTCTGTGCAAATGGTTACTCACATGCGGTAGAGCTATAGCCTAGCTCAGGTAGAAGCGCACACCCTCTTTTATACTGTTGGGTAAAACAGATTCTTGTTCTTGTCGTTCAGATAAATGAATTTATTAAAACATCATAAAATATATATATAAAATAGCGTCACCAGACCTGCTAACAACACCTTCTATAATAAGTATAGGCAATACAGTGTAGTAATTGCTCAGTATGAGCTTAACAGAGTACTAGAAACCGTGGTAAGGAGTGTAGAAACTGAACCACACAACCACACAACCTCCCCCTGTTTGTTCCTTGGCGCCTTCCTAAATACCTGCACACCAATAAGGAGAGCAACAGTTACTGGACTTTCTGGGGGAGGTTGTGTGGTTCAGTTTCTACACTCCTTACCACGGTTTCTAGTACTCTGTTAAGCTCATACTGAGCAATTACTACACTGTATTGCCTATACTTATTATAGAAGGTGTTGTTAGCAGGTCTGGTGACGCTATTTTATATATATATTTTATGATGTTTTAATAAATTCATTTATCTGAACGACAAGAACAAGAATCTGTTTTACCCAACAGTATAAAAGAGGGTGTGCGCTTCTACCTGAGCTAGGCTATAGCTCTACCGCATGTGAGTAACCATTTGCACAGACACAAGTTTCTTATTGCAACAATATTACAGAATTACGCTATGTGGCATATTTCTTCTTTTTTATGAGGATCAAGAGAGACCACACAGAAGATTGAAGAGTGCCGGGAAAAGTACACATATCCTTATATGAACTTTATTTATTTAGGTTGATTATACGTGAGTGGCACCACGTATATTTATTCACTCCTTTTTTTTTTTTTTTGGGGCTTTTTTCTTTTGATCACATTTATTCCATTCATTTTCCTTTTGTGATACTTTGGTATTTGTTATTAACCCTTAAAGGTAATGGTCAAACGTTCCTGCAAAAAGAACAAACAAAATGGTGCTTCCTGGGTGTATCAGCAATTCCAAATAGTACACCTATTGTGGTTTATATATGTGCAGGGTACTCACATTTGGTAGAAGCACTCAGTTGTGCTTATAGATGCAGACTGAAGATTTATAGTGCTTCAGCTCACTATTCTCCAGCAATCTGGAACTCCAATGATAGATGTATAGAAGGTAGCAAAACAGGGACCAAACGGTTTGTTTAAAATTTAAATGTGAATTTAATCATAGAGCTAAAATAGCTAAAAAGGTCATATAGACCCACAAAGACCAGGGTAACTGTTTAACTCTTAATGCAATGCAACACGTTTCTCTGCTTCCCAACAGTTTCGTCAGGTATATAATATTAACCTTCTAAGCTACCTTTATATATACAAACATAAAAACAGTTTGCAGCTGGCAGTGGTCAGTGTAATCAAGGGAATGGTAAAATATCACTGACTCCTCCCTCTGAAATCTCAATGGATCACATATAAAAAAAACAAATGCATAAACCATCAATATAAAACATAGAAGTACACAAACATATCCTTATAATTTTCACATCAGAACAAATAAAAACAAAATATAATACAATAAGCCTTACAGTTAAAAATAATAATTACAAATGTAAGGACACGTGAAACCCACATATTCCAAAATATACACAAGCTAGATGTCATATATTTTTGTTATTTGTAACTAAAACCGCTAATGTAGTTACAATTGTTAAAACCCAAAACAAAATACACAGTTGGATACATTGATACTCTCCAACTCCATGTGGCCGAATTTACAATCTTAATCAGACAAATAAACTAAATGCTATCCCATAGCCCAATTTAAAAATCTCCAAAAAAGCTGATGTGCTTTAAAAATGGGAAAAAATAGTAGTTTTTTTTCTTACTTGAAAATAGCTGCATCCATGGACACAATCCAGTAAGTGAAGCCCATGAATTCAAGCTGCCTAAGGTGTCCCCTTGGAAACTAACATCTAGGGTGCGATCACATATACGGCGCAGGTTTCGGCGCCCGTAATTTCACCTCGCACATCGGGGTATTACATATACGGCGCCGGCAGTTCATGAAGTGCCATTAGTCGGATAAACTATCGATGTCCAGAAATGAGCGTAACTACAAATTTCTGGAGGCGCTAGTGACTTACAGCACTTTAGAAACTGCCGGCGCCTAAGAAGTAAGTAAAGAAAATAACAAATCTCCCGTAAAAGTCTAACCTGCCTCCCAAAAATAAGCCCGACACGTAAAACCCCTATATCCGCAATCCCCCCTCTCTCATTACTAATATTAAATGTATTAACCCCAAAAGCTAAGTCTAACCCTAACACACCACTAACTTAAATATTATTTAGATAAATCTAAATAAAATTACTATTATTAACTAAATTATTCCTATTTAAAACTAAATACTTAACAGTAAAATAAACCCTAAGATAGCTACAATATAATTAATAATTACATTATAGCTATTTTAGGATTTATTTTTATTTTACAGGCAACTTTGTATTTATTTTAACTAGGTACAATAGTTATTAAATAGTTATTTACTATTTAATAACTACCTAGTTAAAATAAGTACAAATTTACCTGTAAAATAAATCCTAACCTAAATTACAATTAAACACTACACTATAATTAAATTAATTTTTTAAATAAACTAAATAAAGTACAAAAAACAGCAAACACTAAATTACAGAAAATAAAAAAATGATTACAATTTTTTTAAGCTAATTACACCGACTCTAATCCCGCTAATAAAATAAAAAAGCCCCCCAAAATAATAAAATTCCCTACCCTATACTAAATTACAAATAGCCCTTAAAAGGGCCTTTTGCGGGGCATTGCCCCAAAGTAATCAGCTCTTTTACCTGTAAAATAAAAGACAATACACCCCCAACATTACAACCCACCACCAACACACCCAACCCTTTTCTAAAACCCACCCAATCCCCCCTTAATAAAACCTACCCCCTTGAAGATCACCCTACCTTGAGCCATCTTCACCCAGCCAGGCAGAAGTGGACATCCAGAGGGGCAGAAGTCTTCATCCGATCTGGCTAGAAGAGGTCCTCCAAGCGGCAGAAGTCTTCATCCAGGTGGCATCTTCTATCTTCTTCCATTAAGAGCGGATCCATCTTGAAGACATCCGACACAGAGTATCCTCTTCCTTCTTGATCCAACAACTGAATGAAGGTTCCTTTAAGTGACGTCATCCAAGATGGCATCCCTTCAATTCCGATTGGCTGATAGAATCCTGTCAGCCAATCAGAATTAAGGTAGGAAAAATAGGATTGAGCTTGCATTCTATTGGCTGTTCCAATCAGCCAATAGATTGCAAGATCAATCCTATTGGCTGATTTTTCCTACCTTAATTCCAATTGGCTGATAGGATTCTATCAGCCAATCGGAATTGAAGGGACGCCATCTTCTGCCGCTTGGAGGACCTCTTCTGGCCGGATCGGATGAAGACTTCTGCCCCTCTGGATGTCCATTTCTGCCCGGCTGGGTGAAGACGGCTCAAGTTAGGGTGATCTTCAAGGGGGTAGTGTTAGGTTTTATTAAGGGGGGATTTGGGTGGGTTTTAGAATAGGGTTGGGTGTGTGGGTGGTGGGTTGTAATGTTGGGGGGTATTGTCTTTTATTTTACAGGTAAAAGAGCTGATTACTTTGGAGCAATGCCCTGCAAAAGGCTTTTTATGGGCTATTTGTAATTTAGTATAGGGTAGGGAATTGTATTATTTGGGGGGGCTTTTTTATTTTATTAGGGGGATTAGAGTAGGTGTAATTAGCTAAAAAAAATTGTAATACATTTTTTATTTTCTGTAATTTAGTGTTTGTTGTTTTTTGTACTTTAGTTTATTTTATTTAATTGTAGTTAGTTTACGTAATTAATTTAATTATAGTGTAGTGTTAGGTTTAATTGTAATTTAGGTTAGGATTTATTTTACAGGTAAATTTGTACTTATTTTAACTAGGTAGTTATTAAATAGTTAATAACTATTTAATAACTATTGTACCTAGTTAAAATAAATAAAAAGTTGCCTGTAAAATAAAAATAAATCCTAAAATAGCTAAAATGTAATTATTAATTATATTGTAGTTATCTTAGGGTTTATTTTACAGGTAAGTATTTAGTTTTAAATAGGAATAATTTAATTAATAATAGTAAAATTATTTAGATTTATTTAAATAATATTTAAGTTAGGGGGGTGTTAAGGTTAGGGTTAGACTTAGGTTTAGGGGTTAATAACTATTATAGTGGCGGCAACGTTGTCGGAGGCAGATTAGGGGTTAATACATTTATTAGGCTATGTGAGCTATGGCGGTTTAGGGGTTAATAATTTAGTTACTACTTGCGTTGTGGTCTATGGCGGTTTAGGGGTTAATAGAGTTTATTAGTTATTGCGGTGGGGGATTGCGGTTGACAGGTAGATAGACATTGCGCATGTGCTAGGTGTTAGTTTATTTTTGCAGGCATTTTCGGGAGTTACGGTGCTCCCATACTCAGCGCAAGGCCTGCTACAGCTGCCTTTTATGGCGAGGTAAAAATGGAGTAAGATTTCTCCATTTTCGCACGTAAGGCCTTGCCCTGGATTTTGGATACCGATTTACGACGTGGTTCCATGTTAGCCTATGGGAGTAATTATTGCGAGCGACGGGTGAAATATACGTGCTGCATTTATATGCGGCGCTGTATATAGGATACCAAAATCGTGTAGAAACTGGCGTCGCCGGCTTTTGCGGGCGACGCTGCATATGTAATGGAGGCCCTAAAATACAGGCCTAAATAATCCAAAGTGGATCCCAATAAAAATGGATGATCTGAAGCCTAAGTGAAATATTCTAATAGATGACCTATCGTAAGTGTGACATTTTAGCTATTCCAGCATAATATAGCTTTTTTTAATATATATATATATATATATATATATATATATATATATATATATATATATACACAAACGTGAATTACTAGTTAACCTAACCTATTTACTCACGGCTAGACCTATTTACTCACGGCTAGATTTGGTGGTAGATGGGGTGCTAACGCTACACGTGGTTTATGTCTAACGCATGGCATTGTTTAACGCCGGTTTTTAGAGTTCCAAAAAAACCTTCTAACGATACTCCTAACGCGTGTATTTCACACGCGGAATCCTGCCCACGTTAGACAGTCTCCCATAGAGATCTATGGAAATGCAAACAAACACGCTTTTTTCATCTAACACTCGATCTCGCGAGAAATACGCACAGCTCGGTCATATGACGCATACCACATCATGCACAACAATAACACGCCGCAAATGTCACAACAACAATCACTAAACAAAGCACATAAGCATTACACATTCAGAAGCGGGGGGAATTTTATTTAAATAAAATACAGGGAATACGCATATACTTTAAGATGCGGAAATACGGAAAATAACAACAAGGAAAAAAAAAAAACATACACTAGCAAAATACTCGCATTTAATATTACTATATATTAGGACAAACATACATATACAACACTTCACTAATACCACACCATCGCAAATTAACATTTAAACATAATACTATTGGACAATGTTATAGAAAACGAGCTCTATGACATCATCGCATTCTACACATTCCACAAATACTACCTCCAAATGCGCATGCGCAAATTCACACACCTAATACACATTGCACAAATAATAAGTAAGAATAAAGCACACCTGAACACAATTTACAACGCAAACCGGTACATCATTAAACATTTACACAGGGTATATAAGCACCACACAAGAATGGCTTCTCTCATTGTGTTGCTGGTGGGATTTTGGAGATTGGAGCTTAGAGATTTTGTGCATTATTGTGAGTCAGTTAGTGGTAGTGTGAGTTAGAGAGTTAGTGGTAGTGGGAGTTAGAGAGTTAGTGGTAGTGTGAGTTAGAGAGTTAGTGGTAGTGGGAGTTAGAGAGGTAGTGGTAGTGTGAGTTAGAGAGTTAGTGGTAGTGTGAGTTAGAGAGTTAGTGGTACTGTGAGTTAGAGAGTTAGTGCAAGTGTGAGTTAGAGAGTTAGTGCTAGTGTGAGTTAGAGAGTTAGTGGTAGTGTGAGTTAGAGAGTTAGTGCTAGTGGGAGTTAGAGAGTTAGTGGTAGTGTGAGTTAGAGTGGTAGTGCTAGAGTGAGTTAGTGAACGACAGTTGGTTTGGGTGAGTGTGCGAGTGCTTTTTCTGTACACTTAACACATTTACACGCAAACACATTCAATACATACATACACTTATCAATAACACTACATACACTCCATACCCCATACCCTCTCATACTACACTCCATACCCCATTCCCTGTACTCCCATTCCCTGTAATCTCATTTACTCTTATTCCATACCCCATCTCCATCCCATCCCCATCCCCTAGTTACATTTAGTTTACATATCCTCCTTTTAGTCTTCTTCTTCATTTTGTTCATTTAAATACTCCTTACCCTCTTTTATTTATATCCCTTTCACACTTTCAGCACTTATTTTGGTCTTTTTAGTTCTTTATTTTGACCCCCTTTCATTTGATCACACTCACTTTTTGTTTGCTTAGTTGGGGTTTAGTTTAGGGAAGAGATGGAGGGCAGGCAGGGGAGAGGTAGAGGGGGGAGGAGAGGGAGGGGGAGAGGAACAGGACAGGAAGGGGGCAGGAAGGGGGGCAGGAAGAGGGGGTGGAAGCGGTGGGTGGACCCAGCCACTTGGTTCAAGATGAACAAGTGGCTGGGCCCAGTGGCGGACAGAGTAGGGCTTCACAGTCCGGGAAACAGAGGGCATCATCACAGGGGAAGGCCAAGGCGACTAGGGAGGCAAGGTTTTCGATGGAGGAGAAGGAGGCCCTCGTAGAAGCCTATATGGCCAGGTATAGGAGGCTGCAGCATCAGAAGACCACCCCGACTGAGAAGAGTAAGCTCTGGCATGAGATAAGGAATGCAGTCAATGCAGTGGGTGGCCGGAACAGAGATATGGACTCTATTAAACATCGCTACCGGGACTGCAAGATGGATCTTAAGAAAAAGTTAAGCCGGGAGGCCCGACATGCCGCAGGAACCGGTGGCGGCCCTGCACTGGAAATTGATTACTGCCAATGGGAGGAAATGTTGCGTCCCAGCATCTCCGAGGTGGATATAGTCGGTATCGGAGGAATTGATACCGGGAACGTGCCATTCTCATCTGACAGTAAGCTCATTTAAAAATAAATTAACATACAAATGTATTTCAAGGGACACTATACGCAAACCTTTCCTTTCATGATTAAGGTAGAGAATACAATTTTAAACAACATTCCAATTTACTTATATTACCTAATTTGAATAATTGTTTAGATATACTTTAATGAAGAAATAGCCATGCACACGGTGAACCAATCACAGGAGGCAGCTATATTCAGCTACCAATCAGCAGCTTCTAAGCATATCGATATGCTTTTCAGCAAAGAATATACAGAGAATGAAGCTAATTAGATAAGAAAAGTACATTAGAAAGTTGATTATAATTGTATGCTTCTAAATCATGAAAGATAAAACATTGGGTTTCATGTCCCTTTAAGGATCAGATTAATGCTATTACGTTGTTTACACGCATTCACAATTACTTTGCGGTTACATCTAGGCTATAGGTTAGGTGTGCATTTAAACAGACTGAAAACAAACGCTAAAACATTCAGATTGACCAGAGATTTCACAAACACGGTTTAGAAAATGCGGAAATCGTATTGATTGTTAGATTTCAAATTGGATTAATGAGGCTGCATTTGTAATTGTATCGTAAGCTAAGTAATTTAAAGCTTTATTTGGAAATATGCTAATATATACATTTATTTCTTTTTCTAATATACAGAGTCTGGGGAGGAGGCAGCACAGCAAATACAGGCTCCTCCTTTTCCCCGGGATGAGAGTGGTGGGGATGAATCTCCATCTCGGAGGGAAGAGGCCCCCTTTGACGAAGAGGCCCCCCTTGACGAAGAGGCCCCCCTTGACGACGAGGCCCCTAAGCAGAGGAAGAGGCCGCGGAAGCAAAGGCCCCTCAAGGACCAGCAGGCCGGCGTGCACCAGTAGGCCGCCGTGGACGGGCACCCCGCCGTGCACAACAAGAGGAAATAGTGGAGGTGCAGGTTCTACTAGACTACATTGACCAGATGCGTAACTCCCGGATACAAAATATAGAAGGCAGAACTAGAATTATTGAAGGACAAAACAAAATCATTGAAGGACAAACCCAAATCATTGAAGGACAAACCCAAATCATACACCTCCTTACTCGAATAGAAGAAGCCCAAAACAGAACCTTTAGACTCCAACAAGAGATGTTTAATTTCTTCCGGGAGGCGCATGCTGGTCTGCCTCCTGCTGGTCTGCCTCCTGGTCCGCCATCTGCTGGTCTGCCTCCTGCTCCTGGGCCTCCTGCTCCTGGGCTTCCTACTCCTGGGCCTCCTGCTCCTGGGCCGCCATCTGCTGGGCCTCCTGCTCCTGGGCCGCCATCTGCTGGGCCTCCTGCTCCTGGGCCTCCTGCTCCTGGGCCGCCATCTGCTGGGCCTCCTGCTCCTGGGCCGCCATTTGCTGGGCCTCCTGCTCCTGGGCCACCATCTGCTGGGCCTCCTGCTCCTGGGCCGCCATCTGCTGGGCCTCCTTCTCCTGCCGGCCCATCTTCTCCTGCCGGGCCATCTTCTCCTGCCGGGCCATCTTCTCCTGCTGGGCCATCTCCTCCTGCTGGCCCATCTCCTCCTCCTCACCTTGGTCGTCCCAGTACTCTTCCTTCCACTCTTCCCACAACATCTCCAATGAGAACTCGTCAGAGTCGGCAGTTGACCCTCCCAGAGCCTCAGCCCCGTGGGAAGAGGGGAAGGAAGAGGAAGTAAGTATTTGTTTTCATGTTTAATTTTTTTATTTAATGTGTAATGGATAGGTATGTGATGATGTGGTTTTCATACACTTGTGGACCACACTCTGTATATAATCTACTTCTATGGGACCGGGTCCATGGAGGCAGATTGTTTGCAGAGTGTGGGTTATAAGTGTGTGTAAACCACATAACATACCTATCCTTGTTCATGATATTGATTGGTTTCTGTGATGTGATGTCCAAACTGTTTCCCGAATCACAAACAAAATTACCATTACAATTATCCATGATGGCATATTACTGTTTGAATGCCAATAACACAGCTTAAAGGGACAGTCAGAATTATTGATTACAAAGAAAACACTGTATTACGCATTATCAAGTTGGAAACAACAAAACATGGAGAAATACGTGTGACTTATGTGCTTACCCTTGTATCTATGCCTATGAAAATGACCACTTATTTGTTGTTCTGACATAACAACATTTTAGACATCAATGATCAATACATGGTAAATATGCTGTATGAACTCAAGGTTTTAGATATACAAATGCTATCCAAATGCCCTCTAGTGGTCAAATTGCATAATGATTACATGCACTCTTCAAGCTCTAAGAAATGAGCACACGAACCTCATAGGTTTAGCTAGCAAATTAAAATAAACACAGACCAATGATTAATTGGTGAGAAACCTTTGATATAATTGATATTACAAAATTGACTTTTTTAATAATGCAAAACATTATTTGTTTTCTAAACTGTCCCTTTAACAAAATTACATATGCTAACATATAATATTTGCAGATTGTTGGTATATCTACATGTACTTTTTCAAACAATAAATATTGAAAACAGATTTATATTGATGTGTTAAATAAAGTCTATTTTCTTAAAGAGACATTATTGTGTTAATTTTTTTTAGAAAGACATTTGTTTTAACAATGAATATGGTTTAAAGTCCTTTTAGGAGTGTGGGGGGGAAATATGCTAACAATAATATATTTGGAGATTAACCAATGTGGAACTCATACATTATACAAAAATCAACATTTGCATTAAAGGGACAGTATACTATATTTTTAACAGAACTGCATGTAATAGACACTACTAGAAACAACAAGATTAACATATACTGATATCAAAATCAATATTAAAAGCTTTAAACACTTTCTAAGAAAATCGGGTTATCTCTATTGAAAATATAGATGAACCCCCATTACAACCGTAAAACAAGACAATACCCCATCATTAACATATGAAAAGACCCTTTACACAAACAGGAGAAAGCTGGAGATGGTACTCACATGAAACTTTGAGGCTTGGCGAGGAGTCTGAAAATTACTTACATTTTATTTGAACAGAAGCAAAATGAGACGTGTATTTGGTAAACAATGGACTATATAACTAGAGACAAAATAAAATATTTTGGTTTTTAATGTGAGTGTCTAATGAACCTTTAATAAAATATACGACGAAATTACATTTAGAAGAAGTCGGCATCATATATTTAGCATATGATAAAGATAAATGCATATTGATTACTTTATTCTAACACAATATCGCATATTTATGAATTAGATATCTTTAACATTAAACACAACAGTCATTTTTCATAACAAGGAACATATTGTTGACAAACATATTAAACAACATGCCTCGAAATATCTTATGCATGAAAACATTTTGCTTTCGTTCGTTTATTCAACCAGACATCCAGCAAAAGAGAATGTGGTGGTCTTTATCAGCTATGGGTCAACAATGTAACATGATGCAAAAAATCCATATTCGCCATGTTTTTAAACTTGTCTTCTCATTCACAAACGTGTTTAACGTGCACAAACAAATATTGCGGGACTACGTAATACAATCAGACGTTTTTTTACCTTTGCATGTGATGTATTAATTAACATGGCGCTTCCTTGATCACGTAAGAACGCAATCCAATAAAAGGCGCATTCTTGATCACGTAAGAACGCAAACCAAAAAAAGGCGCATCCTTGATCGCGTAAAAACGCCATCCAATAAAAGGTGCATCCTTGATCGCGTAAAAACGTCAGTCAATAAAAGGAATCATTGGACAGCCTGGCAGGTGATGTCTTAAGCAACATGGCGCATCCGAGATCGCTGAAAAACCTCAGCCAATACAAGGACTCAGTTGACTGCTTGGCATATCAATAAGAAACGTATTTATATTTTAGTAACTAGTATGTGTCTAGATTGCTATCTCGGAATGTCACGAAATCATGAATCATCTTTTCGGACTTGACTGTCCCTTTAACTATAGCTATGGTGTATATCTTTAACATTTAAAAGATACACATGAGAAATACATATGCCATTGATGTTTTAAGATATGTTTAGATTGTTTTGGAATTACAATAATGACACATGTATTGATCAAACGTGTCATTTATTCAAGTTGAAATATGGTCAGCCTACCTATAGCCATATATGGGAGGAGAAGTATTTTTTTCAAATATTTGGAAAAACATATTCCTCATCTAAAATATGCGCATTACACACAGAGATTGATTTGGTTACACTTTTATAATAAGATAGAATTGAAAATAAAATACATGTGCTGTCAACATTACAATAAGATTGTTTATTAATAAGATTATATGTCCTTGTTCATGTAAAAAGGACAAAAACGCTTTAGAAATGGAAATCCATTCATTAACAATTGTGCTCACCATCACTTAAAGGGACATGATTTTTATTTTTAAAAAGAGGATACACAGAGACAATACTATTTCAATAAAATGAACGCTTTACAGGGGTTATATCATTGTATCAATCCTCAGATCATTTGTTAAAGGTGCATCAATTCATGCAGAGTTTATAAATACACACATGGATGTGAAATTTGAAATATACATATATATATACACAAATAACAATCTATATATACATATATAAAAGAATTACTATGCTAATCATAATCATGCAATGATAAAGCTTTTAGAAAAATATATAAAGACAAATAATAAAATTACATTGGAGATGTTAATCTTAATGTCATTTACAATTGTATTACATATATGATTCAGGAAAGACCATTATTTTTGGTAGGTCCCTTTAAGGATCAACCAGATAAACTAGAGATTTCAATCAATTACATGAATACGGAGGACAAAAAATCGTGCAATGACATGTCTTTTATTAGTATGTCAGAAAACATCAACAACGTTTATAAATAATCTGGCAAAGATCAGGAAAATTTGAGCCATATGACAAGGTAACAGAGTGCATCACAGTCCATGAAGAGAGTTGCCAAGGGCCAGCATAGCCCCATTGGAGCCATATGACAAGGTAACAGAGTGCATCACAGTCCATGAAGAGAGTTACCAAGGGCCAGCATAGCCCCATTGGAGCCATATGACAAGGTAACAGAGTGCATCACAGTCCATGAAGAGAGTTGACAAGGGCCAGCATAGCCCCATTGGAAACATATGACAAGGTAACAGAGTGCATCACAGTCCATGAAGAGAGTTGCCAAGGGCCAGCATAGCCCCATTGGAGCCATATGACAAGGTAACAGAGTGCATCACAGTCCATGAAGAGAGTTGCCAAGGGCCAGCATAGCCCCATTGGAGCCATATGACAAGGTAACAGAGTGCATCACAGTCCATGAAGAGAGTTGCCAAGGGCCAGCATAGCCCCATTGGAAACATATGACAAGGTAACAGAGTGCATCACAGTCCATGAAGAGAGTTGCCAAGGGTCAGCATAGCCCCATTGGAGACATATGACAAGGTAACAGAGTGCATCACAGTCCATGAAGAGAGTTGCCAAGGGCCAGCATAGCCCCATTGGAGCCATATGACAAGGTAACAGAGTGCATCACAGTCCATGAAGAGAGTTGCCAAGGGCCAGCATAGCCCCATTGGAAACATATGACAAGGTAATAGAGTGCATCACAGTCCATGAAGAGAGTTGCCAAGGGCCAGCATAGCCCCATTGGAGCCATATGACAAGGTAACAGAGTGCATCACAGTCCATGAAGAGAGTTGCCAAGGGCCAGCATAGCCCCATTGGAGCCATATGACAAGGTAACAGAGTGCATCACAGTCCATGAAGAGAGTTGCCAAGGGCCAGCATAGCCCCATTGGAAACATATGACAAGGTAACAGAGTGCATCACAGTCCATGAAGAGAGTTGCCAAGGGACAGCATAGCCCCATTGGAGACATATGACAAGGTAACAGAGTGCATCACAGTCCATGAAGAGAGTTGCCAAGGGCTAGCATAGCCCCATTGGAGCCATATGACAAGGTAACAGAGTGCATCACAGTCCATGAAGAGAGTTGCCAAGGGCCAGCATAGCCCCATTGGAGCCATATGACAAGGTAACAGATTGCATCACAGTCCATGAAGAGAGTTGCCAAGGGCCAGCATAGCCCCATTGGAGACATATGACAAGGTAACAGAGTGCATCACAGTCCATGAAGAGAGTTGCCAAGGGCCAGCATAGCCCCATTGGAGCCATATGACAAGGTAACAGAGTGCATCACAGTCCATGAAGAGAGTTGCCAAGGGCCAGCATAGCCCCATTGGAGCCATATGACAAGGTAACAGAGTGCATCACAGTCCATGAAGAGAGTTGCCAAGGGCCAGCATAGCCCCATTGGAGCCATATGACAAGGTAACAGAGTGCATCACAGTCCATGAAGAGAGTTGCCAAGGGCCAGCATAGCCCCATTGGAGCCATATGACAAGGTAACAGAGTGCATCACAGTCCATGAAGAGAGTTGCCAAGGGCCAGCATAGCCCCATTGGAGACATATGACAAGGTAAAAGAGTGCAACAGGCACAACAATAAACAGAAAAAAAGGCCAAATGGCAACCATAAAAAAAAACATCAACATGTGGACGGACAATTCATCCAACAATAAAGAAATGATGTACAGATTTATTTGGAATAAAAAACAAATATAGGCATTTATTTGTTTCAATAAAGATAGCAAGAGAATGAAGAATAATTGATAAGAGTAGTAAATTATAAATTTGATTAACATTGCATGCTCTGTTTGAATCACAAGAGAAAAATTGTCATTCAGTGTACCTTTAAGTATCTTATAATGTTGATTTTGAATGATACTTACAGCTGTGCCTGGGAAGGACAATCCGACACCCAGGACAATGAAGGTTGAGACAGGGGGGAGGGATGGGATTGGGTTGGGGAGGGATGGGCTGCTGCTCTGGGGTAGCCCGTACAGCTGGGGAGTGGTGAGTTGGGGGCTGGGCAGCTGGGGTAGCTGTACAGGCCATAAGACTGGGAGAGCAGCGGAGGGGGACGAAGGGGCATTTTTTGGGAGGGACAGGATAGGAAAAATGGGAAGGGCCGGGAGGGTCTGTGGTCTGTGGAGTGGCAGGGGACTGGGCAGGGGGCTGGGCAGGGGGCTAGGCAGGGGACTGGGCAGGGGGCTGGGCAGGGGGCTGGGCAGGGGACTGGGCAGGGGGCTGGGCATGGGACTGGGCAGGGGACTGGGACTGGGCAGGGGAGGAACAATGATGACCAGAAGAGGAGGATCCATCTGAAATAAATATTATAAATATATTAACATCTCATACATCATGAAATCCAATCAACACATTTCAACTTGATTATGTTTGCAATATACTTAGAAGTGTGTTTGAATTTCTAAACAATGATGACATGAGGATATGGTATGCATATAGGCACTCAGATGAATATCAATGACTGTCTGTACAATTATAAAATTATTATTGTGGTTTGGCCTAGAATATGCATGTGACATCATGATGGCATGAATTTCAAATCCAAATATTTAAACAAATCCAAGCATATCTTCATGCTGCCTGATATATAAAGGAGGCAGTAGTGTATTTTAACAGACAAATAATATTCCAGTTTTTAAAGTGCAAAAGCTGTAGACTTTGAATGTCTTCAATAAAATGATTTCCAATAAAGCAACATGTTGGAAACATGTTAGATATATTTCACATACCATCAGACTTCAAGGGAGCCTCTTCCTCCTCCGTCCCACATGTTAAATCAATCTCTGTAAAACATAACATGTTGTGTACACGTTAAGATCAGATATTATAACATATGTTACTGTTGCTCAAAGACACACATCAATGTTGCATTAAAGATATACACACCCAAAGTTATGATTTACATCATTTTGATGGAGCATACAAATGACATTAGATTTGTTATTCTGAATGATTCAGATTTTCAATTTATTGTTTGTATTAATTTTAAAATCATAAAAGCATAGTACATAGAACATTTAAGATTGCTCATGTGTGTATCACTTGATGATTGTTGTCAAAAATGAACATGGAAACAAACATATGCTATACATCTTCTGAATAACAAAGGTGTAGACTAAGAAAGTTTTAATTATTAATCTTTCAATATTCAAATAAAATTAATATATAATCAGAGGAGTAAATGATATGTTTGTTTCAAATGTTATGCTTCATCAGAATCATGCTCATAATATTGATTACCAATAAACCTTCAATGACATATAAATGAGTCAATGGACTTACCAGAAGACCGCAAATGCAGCTCTGTGTCGGTGCTGGATTCCTCTGGGCTCCCCACACCAACTCTCTCTATGAATGATATAGATTTATATTAGTGAACACTAAAGCACTAAATCACATCTGTATCGATTTATAAGAATAATAAACTTGAAAATGTGAAGAATAGAGCAGTCATTATAAAAAAAAATGCTTGATTGAATCAAGGGGATTCTGTAAAAAAATTATGTATTGAACATATGTTTAATTTCTGACTATATTAGACATCAAACTCATCTCATACGATGCTATTGCATATCTAAATATACTCATTGATCAATGTTCTTAAAAGAATACACACAAACCACATTTTGAATAACAGCTGTTGACAAATATAAACAAAGACATGTGGCACATCGAGCCATTTGTGCAATGTACAGTAATCTTGTTTAGGACACAACACATATTGATCACAATACCAAACCAAATTGATTAGTACAAATATGTAATCATGGTGCTGTTAGAGTATGCTTATATCTATAAAGTAACTCCAACAGTGAATATGTGAATTATATATCAATATTGTCTAATCCAAAGAATGTAAGGATTAATGAATCTGTTGTTTATTAAAGGGACACTGACATGATTTATTTCAATCATTGATTTCACTGTTCAAACTGTTCAAAATGATTTAACATTGACTCCTATTATAATTTTAATGTTGCTACATTTTAATCTTAAAGGCAGATAAGCAATATTGGATTCAATAAATATTGTTTGTTGAAGGTATCCATCAATCATCAATAAAAACCCAGGTTGGTCAACCAAAATTGAGCTGCAGATAAACGTACCTTCTTGATTTTAAAATACATTTAGCAATAGAATATTTCACATATGATTATAGTATTATATTTAAATGTTGATTAATATTGCATGCTCTATCTGAATGACAACATTAATAATTTTAGCTCACTGTCCCTTTATTTTTTATTTTATTTTTTTATTTTTTTTTTATTTTTTTTTCATTATTCAGATAGGACTTTTAATTTTAATCAACTTTCCAATTTACTTTTTTTTTTTTTTTTTTTTTTTGTTTTTTCAAAAGAGCTTTATTAAAGAAAATTCAAATGTTTACAAGCTTTCCAGTCGTTCCAAAGTAAATGTAATTACAAAGTTGTTTAAGATATTAGAAGATAAGAATTATATGACATTAGCGCTGGTGCCCCCGAGCTTGCGGGATTGTTAATCAGTTCACTGATAGGTGGTCTGTAATAACCAAGGGGTTAGAGCATAGTTCAATGAGCACTTAAGTGATGAGAGTCCAAGAGTCCATCAGTGCTGCGTCCCTAGTGCTCGATGTTTTTTTTCCCACCAAGTTATGCAAGCATATAATAGGGTCACCAGCTGATGAAAGGTAAGAGGAAGCAAAAGGGGGGGGGAAGGGGGGGGGGTCTTGTCTTCATTGGGCCGATTAAAGAGGTTTGTGCGGGTCAGGACTGCTTCATGTTGTGTGCCCACTGTTTAGTGTTGTTTAAGGCTCGCTTGCGTTTGACCTGTGGGGGGGGGGGCAGAGGTGACGGGGGAGGGTGGAGAGGAAGACGGCGTGGGGCTCACTGTCCCTTTAATATAAAAATATATTGATTTGACAATGTTGGTGTTAATGAATTCTCTACTCCATATGTTGATGTAATGAACTGGATTGAGCATGCAATTCCAATCTAATATGTTATTTAAGGATATCCTAAGAATTATTTAATTTTCATCTATTAAAGGGACATGAAGCTCTAAATGTGTAATTGTATACTTTTTGAAACTATGTACTACTGTTATCTGAACACATGATTTTAACTTTTGACAAAATGCCAATTTATGCATAAAAAAACAGCCGGATAATACCAGTAATGCATTGTTTAACCTAAACCAAAATCAATATGTTTTTAGAAGAACTACAACAATAGACTGAACCAATGTAGCTCATAAAATGTTTAAACAAAACAATAAAATCACGTTTAAAAATCATTCAATGTAAAATTTAGTTGGCATGTCCCTTAAATGATGTGATCAATTTCAAAAATGGAATCTATATTTTTTAAATCAAAACATATGCAAAAGTGTGTGAATTTTTTCAAAATGTATACAAATAAGATTAAGCAATACACAAGGGAAGAATATAAATTGGACATTCAAAGAATCTTACATTAAAATTAAGACATCCAGAATATATGGGATATCTTAAATTCGATAAAAATTCAGAGTAGTCTTACAATGTAATCCTATGTTTTTTTTTTTTATTCTTATTTGTAAATATTTTAATAATCCATTTTGCAGATACATATAAATATTGAACAATGTGGATTTAGTATGTAATGTCCTGTTCATGTTTCTAAGACAAATGTCAATTAAAATGAGACATACCATACTGTGACAAGCCCTGGCTTGAGGTTCCAGCACCAACATCCAGATATGTAATATATTAAATGAGGATTGGATATCATTAATACAAATCATGTCATGTTTAAAATCTTTACATTATTAGCAAATCAATAAAAAACTATTAATCTTTTGGTAGTCCCATGAGTTAATTGTTTCCTCAATTAAATTCATGATAAATATATCCTGTACTCTTATTTTCAATCAGTTGTGTTGTTTACTGTAGCTTTAATTATTTGTTTGTGTTATTTCATTCTCATCAATTGATGGGCATATGTTATTATTTTTTTGGATTCTGCTATTTTTTTTTTTATTATGTATACTATTGAAAATAAGAATACTGTATTCTTCACATATATAATAATTCACATTTCATTTTGACCAACATGTGTAAAGCAATGCCACTTACAGCAAACCCATGTTAATGTGTATGCGCAATTCTAATTTCCGCGATCATTGCGCAATGATTCCAAGCGGAATTACGCATCCGTCATTTGACCAACATGTATAAAGCAATGCCACTTACAGCAAACCCATGTTAATGTGTATGCGCAATTCTAATTTTCGCGATCATTGCGCAATGATTCCAAGCGGAATTACGCATCCGTCATTTGACCAACATGTATAAAGCAATGCCACTTACAGCAAACCCATGTTAACGTGTATGCGCAATTCTAACTTTCGCGATCATTGCGCAATGATTCCAAGCGGAATTACGCATCCGTCATTTGACCAACATGTATAAAGCAATGCCACTTACAGCAAACCCATGTTAACGTGTATGCGCAATTCTAATTTTCGCGATCATTGCGCAATGATTCCAAGCGGAATTACGCATCCGTCATTTGACCAACATGTATAAAGCAATGCCACTTACAGCAAACCCATGTTAACGTGTATGCGCAATTCTAATTTTCGCGATCATTGCGCAATGATTCCAAGCGGAATTACGCATCCGTCATTTGACCAATATGTATAAAGCAATGCCACTTACAGCAAACCCATGTTAACGTGTATGCGCAATTCAATTTTTGCTCTGTGACGCATATTCTGTAGAGCACAAGAAACATCATTCCTATTTCATGTGTCACTAATCTAAAATCATATATCTAAACATCATATGTAGTGTATGTTGTGAGATCTGTATAGGTTTAGTATCTGACTATATACACATTTTTTTAAAATATAATCAAATATTAAGATATTATATGAAGTTTGATAGTTACCTGGTTCAGATTCTCTATCTGCTCCTCCCAGGCCACCGGACGGAGAAGCAGCTGCCCTGGCCCCCGGGTCAGGACTTTCAGATCGAGCAGCTGGGAGGGAAGAAGAGGAGGCCGAGGATGGCGAGGATCTGAATCTTTTGGGGACCCGGAGAGTGAGGAGCTCGCATAAAGTCACCTCATAAGGGAGTAGGTAGAGTTTCCGCGGGGCCTCTGTTTTGCCCCCTCTTTTACGGGCTTGTACCCACTCCCTTATGAGGTTGACTTTTTTTGTCAAGCGCAACCTCATATCTCCGAATCTCCTCATGATCTGATCCTGGCTCCTCTGGACGCCACACACCAATTTAACCGCATTGGTGATAGACTCCCAGAGGGCCTTCTTAACAGGCGCATCTGTCGACCTCCTCTTGTTCCCAAACAGCTGGGGATAAAAGTCCTTGACGGCGTGGACCAGTGCAGCGCTCTCCTGCTGGGTTGTATAATACATCCCGGTATATTAGAATTAGAATATATACTGCCTGCAGGCATTAGAGAACTGACAAAGATGGCAATGTGTAATGGACTTTTATATGGTGAAGTAAACATGAGATGCACCATGGGACAAGTTATCTGTACATCTGATTGGATAAAAGTTTGAAATATTGTTAGAATGCCTGTGAGTCCATCCTGACTCAAGTTGTGTTTGTGTGATGAACGCTGATTGGCCGTTCCTTAATGTTTCATATCTTAGCAACTTCCATACACATAGCTCCTGGTGGTGCTGTTACTTCATTTTTCATGTAGAAGTATTTGTAACTCATGGGCCTGTCATGCGGATATGTGTGATGCAGATTTAATATCCGTGATCCGTTAAATATTAATGTTTAAATTCTCTTTAAAATTTAATACTGTCACATTATTAAATGTTGTAGACATTTTCGGTTTAATAACGGTCTGTTTCTTTAATACAAATACACATTTAATATTGTATGTCTTTATTGTTCATAAAATCAATTTGTTGACTTATTGTGAAGTATTGACATTGCTCTATTAAATGTATTTATAATGCACATTGATTGGGTGCTATTGCATGACATTAGACTCTAATGTTTAAAGATGCAAATCTGGTGTTTCAAGATCCGTTTCCCACGCAACATTTCTGAATATTCAAATTCAGGTTATAATGTCAGTAACTTGGATAATCTGTTTATAGATGTTAAACTACAGGTTTGTTTGTTATTAGTAAATAAACCTCGAGCTTGTATTTGTCTGAACTGCTCATATATGTTATTGTGCAATGGCGTCTTTATTTTTACATAGACATTACAACCAAACAATAGTATCAAATGATCTGTAGAGATAGAAAATTGTTTAGACTTTAAAATGTAACTCAATTTATCTTTGTATTTAGATATCCTCAACAGAAGAAATTTAAATGCACATGGTTGAGCCAATCACATAAGGCATCTCTGTGCATCCACCAATCTTCATCTACTGAGCCTATCTCGATATGCTTTTCAAGCAAAGTATGTCAAGATAAGAAGAGAAGTAAATACACTCTTTAAATCTCTTAAAGGGACACTGTCCAAACAAATGTAGCGTTCGTGATTCAGATGGAGCATGAAATGTTAAGCAACTTTATAATTTAATCCGATTCTCAAATGTTAAGAATTATCTTGTTATCTTTCTTTGCAAATCAATAATGATATTTTAGATTACGGACAATTTTGGCGAAAAACCTGGGTTGTCCTTGATGATTGTTGGATAAATTAATCCACTCAAAAAAAAAATGTTCTGTCCAGAGTACTGAAGCAAATAAATTATCAATTTAATGCCTTATTTTTAAAGTAATGATAGCAACATCACAAGGAACATTGATAATATGAGACAATTTATAAAGTTGCTTAAAATAGAATACTCGTTCTGAATGTATAAATCATTGAGGCCTAGATTTGGAGTTTGGCGTTAGCCGTGAAAACCAGCGTTAGAGGCTCCTAACGCTGGTTTTAGGCTACCGCCGGTATTTGGAGTCAGTGATTAAAGGGTCTAACGCTCACTTTTCAGCCGCGACTTTTCCATACCGCAGATCCCCTTACGTCAATTGCGTATCCTATCTTTTCAATGGGATCTTTCTAACGCCGGTATTTAGAGTCGTTTCTGAAGTGAGCGTTAGAAATCTAACGACAAAACTCCAGCCGCAGGAAAAAAGCAGGAGTTAAGAGCTTTCTGGGCTAACGCCGGTTCATAAAGCTCTTAACTACTGTACCCTAAAGTACACTAACACCTATAAACTACCTATGTACCCCTAAACCGAGGTCCCCCCACATCGCCGCCACTCGATTAAAATTTTTTAACCCCTTTTTTTTAATTCCGATTGGCTGATAGAATCCTATCAGCCAATCGGAATTCGAGGGACGCCATCTTGGATGACGTCCCTTAAAGGAACCGTCATTCGTTGGGAGACGCCGGAAGAAGAGGATGGATCCGCGTCGGCTGCTTCAACATGGACCCGCTTCGCACCGGATGGAAGAAGATCGAAGATGCCGCTTGGATGAAGATGTTTGCCGGTCCGGATGTCCTCTTCTTGCCGGATAGGAGGAAGACTTTGGACCCTCTTCTGGACTTCTTCAGTGGATGTCTAGCCCCCGCTTGGGTTGGATGAAGATATCGGAGCCAGGACCGATCGGTGATACCCGGTGAGGTGAAGACAAGGTAGGAAGATCTTCAGGGGCTTAGTGTTAGGTTTATTTAAGGGGGGTTTGGGTTAGATTAGGGGTATGTGGGTGGTGGGTTGTA
Organism: Bombina bombina; assembly: GCF_027579735.1. Lineage (NCBI taxonomy): Eukaryota > Metazoa > Chordata > Amphibia > Anura > Bombinatoridae > Bombina > Bombina bombina. Next base: position 1,127,448,977 of record NC_069500.1, read on the forward strand.
ATGTTGGGGGGGGGTATTGTATGTTTTTTTTTACAGGCAAAAGAGCTGATTTTCTTGGGGCATGCCCCGCAAAGGGCCCTGCTCAGGGCTGGTAAGGTAAAAGAGCTTTTAAATTTATTAATTTAGAATAGGGTAGGGCATTTTTTTATTTTGGGGGGCTTTGTTATTTTATTAGGGGGCTTAGAGTAGGTGTAATTAGTTTAAAATTGTTGTAATATTTTTCTTATGTTTGTAAATATTTTTTTATTTTTTGTAACTTAGTTCTTTTTTATTTTTTGTACTTTAGTTAGTTTATGTAATTGTAGTTATTTGTAGAAATTGTATTTAATTTATTTATTGATAGTGTAGTGTTAGGTTTTATTGTAGGTAATTGTAGGTATTTTATTTAATTCATTTATTGATAGGGTAGTGTTAGGTTTAATTATAACTTAGGTTAGGACTTATTTTACAGGTAATTTTGTTATTATTTTAACTAGGTAACTATTCAATAGTTCTTAACTATTTAATAGCTATTGTACCTAGTTAAAATAATTACAAAGTTGCCTGTAAAATAAATATTAATCCTAAAATAGCTATAATATAATTATAATTTATATTGTAGCTATATTAGTATTTTTATTACAGGTAAGTATTTAGCTTTAAATAGGAATAATTTATTTAATAAGAGTTAATTAATTTCGTTAGATTTAAATTATATTTAACTTAGGGGGGTGTTAGTGTTAGGGTTAGACTTAGCTTTAGGGGTTAATACATTTATTAGAATAGCAGTGAGCTCCGGTCGTCAGATTAGGGGTTAATAATTGAAGTTAGGTGTCGGCGATCTTAGGGAGGGCAGATTAGGGGTTAATACTATTTATGATAGGGTTAGTGAGGCGGATTAGGGGTTAATAACTTTATTATAGTAGCGCTCAGGTCCGGTCGGCAGATTAGGGGTTAATAAGTGTAGGTAGGTGTCGGCGACGTTGAGGGGGGCAGATTAGGGGTTAATAAATATAATATAGGGGTCGGCGGTGTTAGGGGCAGCAGATTAGGGGTACATAGGGATAATGTAAGTTGCGGCGGTTTACGGAGCGGAAGATTAGGGGTTAATAATATAATGCAGGGGTCAGAGATAGCGGGGGCGGCAGATTAGGGGTTAATAAGTGTAAGGTTAGGGGTGTTTAGACTCGGGGTACATGTTAGGGTGTTAGGTGCAGACGTAGGAAGTGTTTCCCCATAGGAAACAATGGGGCTGCGTTAGGAGCTGAACGCTGCTTTTTTGCAGGTGTTAGTTTTTTTTTCAGCTCAAACAGCCCCATTGTTTCCTATGGGAGAATTGTGCACAAGCACGTTTTTGAGGCTGGCCGCGTCCGTAAGCAACTCTGGTATCGAGAGTTGCATTTGCGGTAAAAATGCTCTACGCTCCTTTTTTGGAGCCTAACGCAGCATTTTTTTGAACTCTCGATACCAGAGTTAATTTTATGGTGCGGCCAGAAAAAAGCCTGCGTAGCGTTAACAGCCCAACTACCGCCAAACTCCAAATCTAGGCCTAATTTTTTAACTGTCTCCCTTTAAGTATATTTTGAGTTCATGTCCCTTTAAGGAGACATTTCACAATAATGCTTGAAAAATCATAAACCTAGGCACCTTCCTTTTGCAAAATTAGTATAACATATGAGTAAAGCATATTTAGATTAACTTCTGGATTGTTTTACACACTGACTGAAATATATATTGTAATGCATGTATTTCGCAGTCTTCAGCTTAGAGGGACATTAAGCTATATGTTATTTATGCATTTTGGATAAGATTATAATATTTGAACAACTTAATATGTTTTGTTATTCAATCATTAGATTGTAATTATATATATTCTTGGATTAAATACATATCTACATAGGCTATTTTGATGCTGATTGTTGGTTGCACATAGATGCCTTATGTAATTGACTAAGATATGTGCATTGATGTATCTTTTTCTAAGTATATTTAAAGACTGAATGTAATTCTATAGTACTTTCTAAATATGTTTAAATTCTTTTATGATTTTTTAAAATTCAATACACAATATACTTTGTGAATGTCCCTTTAAGGACCAAAACTTTCGGAATATTGATTTAACATTGTCGAAAGAAAATAAAGGGGAATGAACATTATATATAGATATGTGATGTCTAACCCAAGAGGTAAGATTTTAAAAACTACATAATATTAATAACTATAGTTAAATGTCCCTTTAAATGACTCCACTAGAAAATACAATCTATTAACATGGCATCCAATAACTAGCTTGTGCAAAATATGAAGTTAAATGACCTACCATTTTTAAATTTAAAATTTATAAATTTAATAAAATAATGTTTTTAGATACCTAAGGAAGATACAAGATCTTATAAAATTAATTTAACATTCAACAACACTGTCACTTTAATGTAAGTGAACCACTTCCCCTTCTTAAAAGTGAAACAACAAAATTTATGTCAAATTCTGACTACATATCCAAAATTATTTTAACATCTAAGAATTTCACAAGAAAAGCATCGATGGATCTCACTCCCCAATTAATTTAAAAAAGATAGTTTAATTTAATATTCTCTGAATCAGTGGATTTTCTAAAATTAATGCCTAATTTGATCTTATGCATGTGCTTGTCAAATAGACAACTACCAGTCATGGGAGTCCAATTGTTTTTTATTGACAGATTATATGGATATTTATTATAATCTGTTCAAAAGAGGGTATTTAATAATAAAATGTTGATTATTACCATTTTAAAAAAAAACGGTTTTTTAACAAAAACAAAAACAAAAAAATATTCCTGGAAGTCAACAGATGACAATCTGAAATTCAAAAACAAAATTTTACAAAGTTAATACACACATTGTAAAATATTCATAAAATACATTTACAATCATCTTGTGTTTATGCTCTAACTTTGTGCATAATTTTATCAAGATATTTATGAATTAAATGTTTGGATTAAAAACCAAACACCATTATATTGTGTAATAAAAATTAAAATTAAATATCAGAATTTCTAATTATACATAATAATGTATATCACATTTCAATAATAAATATATATGTGTGCTGAACATAAATGTAATATTTCATGTCCATTCAAATACCTCTATATCAATTATAATATGTATTCCTTTTTCTGATTATGATACCTAAATATCTAATTATGAACTAAGTATGACTAATGTATGTAAGCTACTAATATTCGACATTCTTGCTGTGATTCTTAACTAGCATGCATTGGTAAACCAACCTGGATAATGCATGGTTTTTGAAAGTCAATTCAGGGGTAAACAGTTGATCTTCAATAGGTGTCTTATTCATCATTTCATAAATAGAGGACTGAAAATCCAATCTAAAAATTAGAAAATAATCTAAGTGTCTGATTGTGATACCTAAATATCTAATTATGAACTAAGTATGACTAATGTATGTAACCTACTAATATTCGACATTCTTCCTGTGATTCTTAACTAGCATGCATTGGTAAACCAACCTGGATAATGCATGGTCTTAGAAAGTCAATTCAGAGGTAAACAGTTGATCTTCAATAGGTGTCTTATTCTTCATTTCAAAAATAGAGGACTGTGAAATCCCATCTAAAAATTAGAAAATAATCTAAGTGTCTGATTGTGATACCTAAATATCTCATTATGAACTAAGTATGACTAATGTATGTAAGCTACTAATATTCGACATTCTTCCTGTGATTCTTAACTAGCATGCATTGGTAAACCAACCTGGATAATGCATGGTCTTTGAAAGTCAATTCAGGGGTAAACAGTTGATCTTCAATAGGTGTCTTATTTATCATTTCATAAATAGAGGACTGAAAAACCAATCTAAAAATTAGAAAATAATCTAAGTGTCTGATTGTGATACCTAAATATCTAATTATGAACTAAGTATGACTAATGTATGTAAGCTACTAATATTCGACATTCTTCCTGTGATTCTTAACTAGCATGCATTGGTAAACCAACCTGGATAATGCATGGTCTTTGAAAGTCAATTCAGGGGTAAACAGTTGATCTTCAATAGGTGTCTTATTCATCATTTCATAAATAGAGGACTGAAAAACCAATCTAAAAATTAGAAAATAATCTAAGTGTCTGATTGTGATACCTAAATATCTAATTATGAACTAAGTATGACTAATATATGTAAGCTACTAATATTCGACATTCTTCCTGTGATTCTTAACTAGCATGCATTGGTAAACCAACCTGGATAATGCATGGTCTTTGAAAGTCAATTCAGGGGTAAACAGTTGATCTTCAATAGGTGTCTTATTCATCATTTCATAAATAGAGGACTGAAAAACCAATCTAAAAATTAGAAAATAATCTAAGTGTCTGATTGTGATACCTAAATATCTAATTATGAACTAAGTATGACTAATGTATGTAAGCTACTAATATACGACATTCTTCCTGTGATTCTTAACTAGCATGCATTGGTAAACCAACCTGGATAATGCATGGTCTTTGAAAGTCAATTCAGGGGTAAACAGTTGATCTTCAATAGGTGTCTTATTCATCATTTCATAAATAGAGGACTGAAAAACCAATCTAAAAATTAGAAAATAATCTAAGTGTCTGATTGTGATACCTAAATATCTAATTATGAACTAAGTATGACTAATGTATGTAAGCTACTAATATTCGACATTCTTCCTGTGATTCTTAACTAGCATGCATTGGTAAACCAACCTGGATAATGCATGGTCTTTGAAAGTCAATTCAGGGGTAAGCAGTTGATCTTCAATAGGTGTCTTATTCATCATTTCATAAATAGAGGACTGAAAAACCAATCTAAAAATTAGAAAATAATCTAAGTGTCTGATTGTGATACCTAAATATCTAATTATGAACTAAGTATGACTAATATATGTAAGCTACTAATATTCGACATTCTTCCTGTGATTCTTAACTAGCATGCATTGGTAAACCAACCTGGATAATGCATGGTTTTTGAAAGTCAATTCAGGGGTAAACAGTTGATCTTCAATAGGTGTCTTATTCATCATTTCATAAATAGAGGACTGAAAATCCAATCTAAAAATTAGAAAATAATCTAAGTGTCTGATTGTGATACCTAAATATCTAATTATGAACTAAGTATGACTAATGTATGTAACCTACTAATATTCGACATTCTTCCTGTGATTCTTAACTAGCATGCATTGGTAAACCAACCTGGATAATGCATGGTCTTAGAAAGTCAATTCAGAGGTAAACAGTTGATCTTCAATAGGTGTCTTATTCTTCATTTAAAAAATAGAGGACTGTGAAATCCCATCTAAAAATTAGAAAATAATCTAAGTGTCTGATTGTGATACCTAAATATCTCATTATGAACTAAGTATGACTAATGTATGTAAGCTACTAATATTCGACATTCTTCCTGTGATTCTTAACTAGCATGCATTGGTAAACCAACCTGGATAATGCATGGTCTTTGAAAGTCAATTCAGGGGTAAACAGTTGATCTTCAATAGGTGTCTTATTTATCATTTCATAAATAGAGGACTGAAAAACCAATCTAAAAATTAGAAAATAATCTAAGTGTCTGATTGTGATACCTAAATATCTAATTATGAACTAAGTATGACTAATGTATGTAAGCTACTAATATTCGACATTCTTCCTGTGATTCTTAACTAGCATGCATTGGTAAACCAACCTGGATAATGCATGGTCTTTGAAAGTCAATTCAGGGGTAAACAGTTGATCTTCAATAGGTGTCTTATTCATCATTTCATAAATAGAGGACTGAAAAACCAATCTAAAAATTAGAAAATAATCTAAGTGTCTGATTGTGATACCTAAATATCTAATTATGAACTAAGTATGACTAATATATGTAAGCTACTAATATTCGACATTCTTCCTGTGATTCTTAACTAGCATGCATTGGTAAACCAACCTGGATAATGCATGGTCTTTGAAAGTCAATTCAGGGGTAAACAGTTGATCTTCAATAGGTGTCTTATTCATCATTTCATAAATAGAGGACTGAAAAAACAATCTAAAAATTAGAAAATAATCTAAGTGTCTGATTGTGATACCTAAATATCTAATTATGAACTAAGTATGACTAATGTATGTAAGCTACTAATATACGACATTCTTCCTGTGATTCTTAACTAGCATGCATTGGTAAACCAACCTGGATAATGCATGGTCTTTGAAAGTCAATTCAGGGGTAAACAGTTGATCTTCAATAGGTGTCTTATTCATCATTTCATAAATAGAGGACTGAAAAACCAATCTAAAAATTAGAAAATAATCTAAGTGTCTGATTGTGATACCTAAATATCTAATTATGAACTAAGTATGACTAATGTATGTAAGCTACTAATATTCGACATTCTTCCTGTGATTCTTAACTAGCATGCATTGGTAAACCAACCTGGATAATGCATGGTCTTTAAAAGTCAATTCAGGGGTAAACAGTTGATCTTCAATAGGTGTCTTATTCATCATTTCATAAATAGAGGACTGAAAAAAAAATCTAAAAATTAGAAAATAATCTAAGTGTCTGATTGTGATACCTAAATATCTAATTATGAACTAAGTATGACTAATATATGTAAGCTACTAATATTCGACATTCTTCCTGTGATTCTTAACTAGCATGCATTGGTAAACCAACCTGGATAATGCATGGTCTTAGAAAGTCAATTCAGAGGTAAACAGTTGATCTTCAATAGGTGTCTTATTCTTCATTTCAAAAATAGAGGACTGTGAAATCCCATCTAAAAATTAGAAAATAATCTAAGTGTCTTATTGTGATACCTAAATATCTCATTATAAACTAAGTATGACTAATGTATGTAAGCTACTAATATTCGACATTCTTCCTGTGATTCTTAACTAGCATGCATTGGTAAACCAACCTGGATAATGCATGGTCTTTGAAAGTCAATTCAGGGGTAAACAGTTGATCTTCAATAGGTGTCTTATTCATCATTTCATAAATAGAGGACTGAAAAACCAATCTAAAAATTTGAAAATAATCTAAGTGTCTGATTGTGATACCTAAATATCTAATTATGAACTAAGTATGACTAATATATGTAAGCTACTAATATTCGACATTCTTCCTGTGATTCTTAACTAGCATGCATTGGTAAACCAACCTGGATAATGCATGGTCTTTGAAAGTCAATTCAGGGGCAAACAGTTGATCTTCAATAGGTGTCTTATTCATCATTTCATAAATAGAGGACTGAAAAACCAATCTAAAAATTAGAAAATAATCTAAGTGTCTGATTGTGGTACCTAAATATCTAATTATGAACTAAGTATGACTAATGTATGTAAGCTACTAATATTCGACTTTCTTCCTGTGATTCTTAACTAGCATGCATTGGTAAACCAACCTGGATAATGCATGGTCTTTAAAAGTCAATTCAGGGGTAAACAGTTGATCTTCAATAGGTGTCTTATTCATCATTTCATAAATAGAGGACTGAAAAAAAAATCTAAAAATTAGAAAATAATCTAAGTGTCTGATTGTGATACCTAAATATCTAATTATGAACTAAGTATGACTAATATATGTAAGCTACTAATATTCGACATTCTTCCTGTGATTCTTAACTAGCATGCATTGGTAAACCAACCTGGATAATGCATGGTTTTTGAAAGTCAATTCAGGGGTAAACAGTTGATCTTCAATAGGTGTCTTATTCATCATTTCATAAATAGAGGACTGAAAATCCAATCTAAAAATTAGAAAATAATCTAAGTGTCTGATTGTGATACCTAAATATCTAATTATGAACTAAGTATGACTAATGTATGTAACCTACTAATATTCGACATTCTTCCTGTGATTCTTAACTAGCATGCATTGGTAAACCAACCTGGATAATGCATGGTCTTAGAAAGTCAATTCAGAGGTAAACAGTTGATCTTCAATAGGTGTCTTATTCTTCATTTCAAAAATAGAGGACTGTGAAATCCCATCTAAAAATTAGAAAATAATCTAAGTGTCTTATTGTGATACCTAAATATCTCATTATAAACTAAGTATGACTAATGTATGTAAGCTACTAATATTCGACATTCTTCCTGTGATTCTTAACTAGCATGCATTGGTAAACCAACCTGGATAATGCATGGTCTTTGAAAGTCAATTCAGGGGTAAACAGTTGATCTTCAATAGGTGTCTTATTTATCATTTCATAAATAGAGGACTGAAAAACCAATCTAAAAATTAGAAAATAATCTAAGTGTCTGATTGTGATACCTAAATATCTAATTATGAACTAAGTATGACTAATGTATGTAAGTTACTAATATTCGACATTCTTCCTGTGATTCTTAACTAGCATGCATTGGTAAACCAACCTGGATAATGCATGGTCTTTGAAAGTCAATTCAGGGGTAAACAGTTGATCTTCAATAGGTGTCTTATTCATCATTTCATAAATAGAGGACTGAAAAACCAATCTAAAAATTAGAAAATAATCTAAGTGTCTGATTGTGATACCTAAATATCTAATTATGAACTAAGTATGACTAATATATGTAAGCTACTAATATTCGACATTCTTCCTGTGATTCTTAACTAGCATGCATTGGTAAACCAACCTGGATAATGCATGGTCTTTGAAAGTCAATTCAGGGGCAAACAGTTGATCTTCAATAGGTGTCTTATTCATCATTTCATAAATAGAGGACTGATAAACCAATCTAAAAATTAGAAAATAATCTAAGTGTCTGATTGTGATACCTAAATATCTAATTATGAACTAAGTATGACTAATGTATGTAAGCTACTAATATACGACATTCTTCCTGTGATTCTTAACTAGCATGCATTGGTAAACCAACCTGGATAATGCATGGTCTTTGAAAGTCAATTCAGGGGTAAACAGTTGATCTTCAATAGGTGTCTTATTCATCATTTCATAAATAGAGGACTGAAAAACCAATCTAAAAATTAGAAAATAATCTAAGTGTCTGATTGTGATACCTAAATATCTAATTATGAACTAAGTATGACTAATGTATGTAAGCTACTAATATTCGACATTCTTCCTGTGATTCTTAACTAGCATGCATTGGTAAACCAACCTGGATAATGCATGGTCTTTGAAAGTCAATTCAGGGGTAAACAGTTGATCTTCAATAGGTGTCTTATTCATCATTTCATAAATAGAGGACTGAAAAACCAATCTAAAAATTTGAAAATAATCTAAGTGTCTGATTGTGATACCTAAATATCTAATTATGAACTAAGTATGACTAATGTATGTAAGCTACTAATATTCGACATTCTTCCTGTGATTCTTAACTAGCATGCATTGGTAAACCAACCTGGATAATGCATGGTCTTTGAAAGTCAATTCAGGGGTAAACAGTTGATCTTCAATAGGTGTCTTATTCATCATTTCAAAAATAGAGGACTGTGAAATACCATCTAAAAATTAGAAAATAATCTAAGTGTCTCCAATAGGATGCCTCCACAGCCTTATTCTATCAAATAGTTGGCACTTACCATGTGAACATGTCTTTGTATGGTTTTCAAGGTCAGCAGATTTGAAAGATAATGCCAGACATGATCCCATTGGTATTCTTCAATTTCAATCTTGTCTTTTTCCACTGTCAGTCTGGGAATTCTTCACTGTCATTCTTCAAATTCTTCCCTTTCAGTCTTTACATGAAGTCATCTCCCTAATGGCATAAAATTGTTTTTTAAAATTACTAATACAAGTGTGTGAATCAGTTCTGTACCCCTCTCCCACCCCCCATTTCTGAATAAATTTCTGTCACTAGCTTACTAAGCATGTGTAGCATCTTGTGTTATGTTCTATCAAGTGTGAAGATGAGTCATATTGAGCAGAACGAACCTCTAATGTGTGACATTGAACCATAGTCATGCTAGAGGATAGTTATGCTAGAGGATCCCTTTCTGAGTATTTAAATTTTAAGTAATGTGTAAACTAAATACTATTTTACAAAATGTATGCCATATGATGTCTTTGTGTACAATTCATGCCAGCAACAGTCCATACATTTATACTTACCAGCTGATGTCCTCTTTAAAAACAAGATGGCAAAGACTCGCTACAGGACCCAATGACCAGAGCATCACCTATATTAATAAATGAAACACATTTTTAGCATTTGATGAACAATCATAACATGTTTGCACAATTCTCTACTTGTCATTTCGCTAGAGTTCACATCTATTGAAAATACTCCAGTCTAACTTCTATTATTTACCGTCTAAAGTGGCGGTTGATGATGTCTGCTCTGACATTGAGCCCCTCGTCCCGGAATGGCCCCTCTAGAACAGGATCATCCTCCTCATCTCTGAGGAGGTTTCGGTGCGCCTGGATGCCCTGCAGCATTCCAGCCCGCTGTGCAATATTATGCAGGACACTACAGGCTATAACGATCTTAGCCACCTTCTTGGGGTTGTACTGGAGGGCTCCTCCCGACCTGTCCAGGCACCTGAACCTCATCTTCAGGAGCCCGAACATTCGTTCAACCACCGCCCTGGTTCTCTTATGAGCCCTATTGTAGCACTCCTCAGACACATCAGTCGGGCTACGCAAGGGGGTAATGAGCCAAGGCTGGCTCATGTACCCAGAATCACCTATAAATTATGAACAGAACATAATTCAAACTGAATCCTCAAAATATTATTTTGAGTCCAATAAAAGTTTTTGTACACGATAATCCACTAACAAATGTATATTTTTTAAAAGAATAATCTAGTTCAATATTATTCTTCCCATTTCAGCTAAGACATGCATTGAACTAAAAGTAGACATTAGCGGAAAGAGACAATGACATGGTTAAATTGTATTAGCTAATATCTTCCCATTTCAGCTAAGACATGCTACATATGCGTATTTCTCCTAAACCAGACCTTGTGTAAAATGCAAACTAAATGGTTACATTGCATTCTCTATCTGAGCATTTAAGGTAAGACATGCTACATATCTGCATTGAACTAAAACTAGACATTAGCGGAAAGAGACAATGACATGGTTAAATTGCATTAGCTAATATCTTCCCATTTCAGCTAAGACATGCTACATATGCGTATTTCTCCTAAACCAGACCTTGTGTAAAATGCAAACTAAATGGTTACATTGCATTCTCTATCTGAGCATTTAAGGTAAGACATGCTACATATCTGCATTGAACTAAAACTAGACATTAGCGGAAAGAGACAATGACATGGTTAAATTGCATTAGCTAATATCTTCCCATTTCAGCTAAGACATGCTACATATGCATATTTCTCCTAAACCAGACCTTGTGTAAAATGCAAACTAAATGGTTACATTGCATTCTCTATCTGAGCATTTAAGGTAAGACATGCTACATATCTGCATTGAACTAAAACTAGACATTAGCGGAAAGAGACAATGACATGGTTGAATTGCATTAGCTAATATCTTCCCATTTCAGCTAAGACATGCTACATATGCGTATTTCTCCTAAACCAGACCTTGTGTAAAATGCAAACTAAATGGTTACATTGCATTCTCTATCTGAGCATTTAAGGTAAGACATGCTACATATCTGCATTGAACTAAAAGTAGACATTAGCGGAAAGAGACAATGACATGGTTAAATTGCATTAGCTAATATCTTCCCATTTCAGCTAAGACATGCTACATATGCGTATTTCTTCTAAACAAGACCTTGTGTAAAATGCAAACTAAATGGTTACATTGCATTCTCTATCTGAGCATTTAAGGTAAGACATGCTACATATCTGTATTGAACTAAAACTAGACATTAGCTGGAAGAGACAATGACATGGTTAAATTGCATTAGCTAATATCTTCCCATTTGAGCTAAGACATGCTACATATGCGTATTTCTCCTAAACCAGACCTTGTGTAAAATGCAAACTAAATGGTTACATTGCATTCTCTATCTGAGCATTTAAGGTAAGACATGCTACATATCTGCATTGAACTAAAACTAGACATTAGCGGAAAGAGACAATGACATGGTTAAATTGCATTAGCTAATATCTTCCCATTTCAGCTAAGACATGCTACATATGCGTATTTCTCCTAAACCAGACCTTGTGTAAAATGCAAACTAAATGGTTACATTGCATTCTCTATCTGAGCATTTAAGGTAAGACATGCTACATATCTGCATTGAACTAAAACTAGACATTAGCGGAAAGAGACAATGACATGGTTAAATTGCATTAGCTAATATCTTCCCATTTCAGCTAAGACATGCTACATATGCGTATTTCTCCTAAACCAGACCTTGTGTAAAATGCAAACTAAATGGTTACATTGCATTCTCTATCTGAGCATTTAAGGTAAGACATGCTACATATCTGCATTGAACTAAAACTAGACATTAGCGGAAAGAGACAATGACATGGTTAAATTGCATTAGCTAATATCTTCCCATTTCAGCTAAGACATGCTACATATGCATATTTCTCCTAAACCAGACCTTGTGTAAAATGCAAACTAAATGGTTACATTGCATTCTCTATCTGAGCATTTAAGGTAAGACATGCTACATATCTGCATTGAACTAAAACTAGACATTTGCGGAAATAAAAATAAATGGTTAAATTGCATCCTATAGCTGAACATTACGCTAACATTTTAAAACTACAGTGGCAATTGTCAAACTAATTAACCATGTTGTGCACAAATACTCACCAATGAGATAACCAGGGGGTTCCTCAAACGGTCTCCACAGGGACGACTGAGCGAGGATGCGGGCATCATGACAAGCTCCTCCAAAATTCGCACACACATGCATAATCCTCATCTGTGCATCACAAACATACTGCACGTTGAGGCTATGAAAATGTTTGCGATTTCTGAAGGGCAAATCATCAATTGGAGCATGCAGCGCAATGTGGGTACAATCTATGGCTCCCAAGACATTGGGCAATTGAGCAATAGCAAAGAATTCCCGCTTCAGGCGCCTCCAATCACCATCATTCTGTGGGAATCCTATGTATTGCTTACTGATACGTACCATGGCGTCCAGAAAGTTATCAAACACCACAGAGAATGTACCTTGAGACAGGCCATGCATGTACATTTCTCCGGATTGAAAACTCCCGGAGGCCAGGACGTATAGACAACTTAGCATCTTACTCATGGCGGGAACAGCAGTCCTTATTCTTATACGTGGCTCCAAATGAGGTTTAAGAAGATCGTAAAGGCCAATGAGCTGTTCGCGATTGAGCCGATACTTATCATAAACCTCAAAGTCGCTCATGTTTTCCAAGGTGGGTTTCACCCTGTAGACACGAGGACCTCGAACCAGACGACCCCTTCATCTCAGTCTGAGCCGCCGAGGCTGCCTGATTCGATCAACAGCTAGTTCGCCAATAGCAGCACCAGCAGCGTCTACCATGTCATCGTCATCCATCTTTCAAAACAGCGTAACAAGGTATGCACTTGATCTGATGTGGATCACAAGTGATGCTTTGGCCATGTTTTTTGGGGGATTTATAGTACAATTAGTCCAATGGTAGTGAGTTTGTAATAATTGCTAATTGTATTCACTTGTTTGTATGTGAGCGGCGTGAATGCTTTCACAGTGGGCGTTTTTTTGTTGTTTGCTGAAATTTTGTTTTCCCCCAATGAATATCAATGTGAAAGTGTCAAATATCACACATACAGTGCATGTTTGTAATGTTTGATCATATGCGTAATCAATATTTATTAAACGCGATCTTATAGTAACAAGCACACGTCCAGGCTAACATGAATGAAAGTGCATAGTTGTGTATAATGTGCATCGAATGTGATCGATCAATGTTGCTGCAACATTGTTTGAAAACGATAAAGTAACATCTGCCATCTGTAGTATTGTATATATAAGTGATTGCCGAGCTGTCAATATTGTACGCGTCCCTTTAAAATCGCAAATATAATTCAGAACTTCCCGTCTGCCATCTGTAGTATTGTATATATAAGTGATTGCCGAGCTGTCAATATTGTACGCGTCCCTTTAAAATCGCAATAATAATTCTGAACTTCCGGCTGTCATCTGTAGTATTGTATATATAAGTGATTGCCGAGCTGTCAATATTGTATGTGTCCCTTTAAAATCGCACTAATGCTGAATAACTTCCGGCTTTCATCTGTAGAATTGTATATATAAGTGATTGCCGAGATGTAAATATTGTATGCGTCCCTTTAAAATCGCACTAATGCTGAATAACTTCCGGCTGTCATCTGTAGTATTGTATATATAAGTGATTGCCGAGATGTAAATATTGTATGCGTCCCATTCAAATGGCACTAATACTGAATAACTTCTGGCTGTCATCTGTAGTATTGTATATATAAGTGATTGCCGAGCTGTCAATATTGTATGCGTCCCATTCAAATGGCACTAATACTGAAGAACTTCCGGCTGTCATCTGTAGTATTTATATATAAGTGATTTGCGATCTGACAATATTTATTAATTGTCCCATTCAAATCGCCCTAATAATGCTGTTCCAAACTGTTGTTTACGTATATGTTGTATTGTAGTATTGAGTGGTAAATTTCTGAAAGGGGCGGTACAGTCGTGAATCTGTAATGTGTATGGTTGAATCTTCTAATGACGTCATCATATTATTAACCTGCCTATGTAGTTCTGAAATCCTCATTGTGTTGTTGTATTTGACTACATTGTTATTGTGTGCTGAATAAAATATAAATGTGTGCTTTGTGGTTGCGTGATGGGTGATGCGTGTTATGTACATCTACGTATATATTGTGATTGTGTCCCACATATACTGACTTCTATATAGCGGTCTGGCATTGTTGTTCCTTCCCATAAAGTGACATCTGTAATCTGGTGTAATGATGTTCTTCTTGTACGTAATTCGTAATGGTTTATTGTGTTGTTAAAAGTACAGTAAAATCCATATGTTCTGTTTTGTGATTCCTAGAGCGAATGTAATGTGTTTTTCCCCCATCATTTGAATGCACATGTATGAGTGAATGATAAAAGTAATGTATGTGCATCCATGACTGATCATGGGCGCCATGTACTAAGGCGTCAATTTTTTTGCACAGACCGTATCGAAATAACCCGCCGGCATTCGCACCATGCGGATGGCACTTCGTTACATGAATGTACTAAAAACCAAGCCGTAAAATTTCGCGTCTATTGTGTGTCAAAGACAATCGGATTATTGATAACTTTGAAGCTTCGTTCGGTGCGAAAGAGCAAAGTTAAGAAGCAGTCTGCGACCTGATTGGTTTAGTTCTTTACCCACGTGACGATCTAGGTGTCATAATCGCCAGACAAGCGGCAACGTCTGGCTGCTGACATGTATAAGAATGTGCATTTTCCCAGAAATCTTAGAATATTGTTTATTTACTTTTCGGTATTCACTTTGACAAGATGGCTTGCTCCGGAGATTCTGCTACTTCTAAGAAGACTCGCAACCCTAACTTCTCGCATCAACAAAATGTTGTACTTGTTGATCTAGTACTCTGTCCAAATGGAATCTCTGGATAATCTCTCGATCAGAAATGCTTTCCAAACCCATACGTGGAAGGAAAACTCTAGGGACTCTAATTCTTCTACCTCTCCTTCTTTGCAAGTTGTTAACCGGTGCCTGTATAGCCCTTCTTCCTCGTAATTGAATTAATCGGAAAAGAAACATGTGTAAAAGTGTCTCCATCTTCATTCACTGATCCAAAAACCAATAATGCTACAATAGTAGTCTAGTCCTTTCACTTAAGTACTTCTACCTGGCGTCAGGTTGATACCCCCTATAGTTTTCTATTGTATTCGCTACCTAAATGGTCGCGAAGCAAATCACGCAAAGTTACAGTGAAAGTTGGAGTGGGCGGATTAGTTGTAACATTCATAATTTCCGATTACAGCAAATTTACGTGCGATCGAACATGTAGTAAGTGGAAAAAGGCTTCGGAATGATGAGTTGAGTAAAATTACGATCGCTGATGAAAATAGTGGTTTTTCGAGCAGATCGCAGATTGATACATACGAGAAGCAGATCGTGAGCGAATTTTGATGCAGAAATACAGACGGACGGTCACTTTGAAGCTTAGTACATGGCGCCCCATGTGTTAAGCCTATGTAGATATGCTGTTGCTGCAAGCATATGAGTTGAATAAATGAAATGCAATAATAAAGGTATATGAGAGGTGTTTCCCATTGTGTACTGTTTGTTAATCCTGAAATGTTGTAATTATTTTTGTGTCCGTTTTAATGTGATTTTAGTTGTAAAAATGTTTGTTACTAGTGATGTTGATTTGTAGTTGATGTAATGTAAAAGTATGAAACAATTTAATGCTGTTGTGAATATTCAATAAGTAAAATCCATAAGTCCACCATAGGGAAATTGGCATTTCTTGATCTATTTGTCATAGCTGGGTGTAACGCAGAAAAGCATGTATTTTTTTCCTATTTCTAGCGCTGGTATTTGGAGTTTTTCTGTCTACGCTATTTGCGTGCGTTAGGGAAATCTGTCTGTCGTGTGCACGAGCACGTCTTCCCCATAGAAGTCAATGGAGGCTCCAAATTTTGGTTAATTTTTTTTCAAAGACTGGTTTTCCTCGTAAAGTGAGTGACGTCATGAGCTTGTGTGAAAAAGTAACTAAATCGTGTTCATTTTGTAATAAATAACTTGTTTGTGTATGTAATGTGGTGTATATTGTTTGTATGCATCGATGAGTGTATGTTTGTGATAATCTTATTAGTTAGATGTAGGTAAATGAGGGTCTTTTCCCGTGTGTCAATGTAAGTCAATGGCAAAATGGATTTGTGTTGTTTTTTTTCTAACACCCGAGATCTCGCAACTTTGATCCTTTGTATTTTGATGAAAAATTATTAAATCTGAAAAATAAATATAGTGTAGTGTTTGTATGAGTGAAAGTGTACTTTGTGTAATATTTGTTTTGTGATTCGTGGATGTTTATTTTGTCGGTAGATGTTAACTACTGGGTCTGAGCTGTCGGTAGAGATTTGTGCGTTGGGTGATTTTTGAGTGTCGGTAACTAAACTCTAAATAGTCCGTAAAAAACAAGCGTTAGGAGCCTCTAATGCTGGTTTTGACGGCTACCGCCAAACTCTAAATCTAGGCCTCAGTTTGCAATATGCTCACCAAAATTGGCGATTATTTAAAAGAGTAAACTGAATATACTCTTATTCCTTATAAAAAGGTGCTCTATTTGTCCTATTTGATCTAATTACTATCTTCTATACACTTAATATATGTGTCTATTAAAAAATTCGAACACAATCAAAAAACAAAACAAAAAAAAACAGACCTAAATAATCGAAAGTGGATACAAAAAAAATGGATAATCTGAAACCTAACGGTAATATTCTAATAGATGACCTAGCGTAAGTGTGATATTTTAGTTATTCCAGCATAATATAGGTTATATAAATATATATATACTAGTCCTAAAGCCCGTTCACACGGGCCATTTTTTGCAGTACAGTGGTCCCACCCCTGGCGTTCTCTCCCTCCCACTCTCTTTTGCTTTCTCTCTCTCCCCCCTCTCTTTTGCACTCTCTCCCCCTATCTCTCTCTCGCTCCCCTCTCTCTCTCTCTCCCCTCTCTCTCTCTCTCCCCTCTCTCTATCTCACCCCTCTCTCTCTCTATCTCACCCCTCTCTCTCTCTCTCCCCTCTATCTCTCTCTCTCCCCCCTCTCTCTCTCTCGCCTCCTCTCTCTCTCGCCTCTCTCTTTCTCTCTCCCCTCTCTCTGTCTCTCTCCTCTCTCTCTCTCCCTATATCTCTCTCTCTCTCCCCCCTCTCTCGCCTCTCTCTTTCCATCTCCCCTCTCTCTGTCTCTCTCCTCTCTCTCTCTCCCCTCTATCTCTCTCTCTCCCCCCCCCTCTCTCTCTCTCCCCCCTCTCTCCCCCCCCTCTCTCTCTCCCCTCTCTCTCTCTCTCACCTCTCTCTCTCTCCCTGTCTCTCTCCTCTCTCTCTCTCCCTATATCTCTCTCTCTCTCCCCCCTCTCTCTCTCTCCCCTCTCTCTCTCCCCCCTCTCTCTCTCTCCTCTTTCTCCCCCTCTCTCTCTCCCCCCTCTGTCTCTCCTCTCTCTCTCTCTTGCCCCTCAATCTCTCCCCCCCTCTCTCTCTCCCCCCCTCTCTCTCTCCCCCCTCTCTCTATCTCTCTCCCCTCTCTCTCCCCCTTCCCCCCTCTCTCCCCCCTCTCTCTCTCCCCCTCTCTCTCTCTCCCCTCTCTCTCTCTCCTCTCTCTCTCCTCCTCTCTCTCCCCCCTCTGTCTCTCTCTCTCTCTCCCCTTTGTCTCTCTCACTCCCCTCTCTCTCACTCCCCTCTCTCTCTATCTCCCCCCTCTCTCTTTTTCTGTCCACATCTCCCCTCTTTCTCTCTCCCCTCTCTCTCTATCTCTCTCCCTCTGTCTCTCTCTCCCTCTCCCCCCTCTCTCTCTCCCTCTTCCCCCCCTCTCTCTCTCCCCCCTCTCTCTCTCTCTCCCCCTCTCTCTCTCATTCTCTCTCCTCTCTCTCCCCCCTCTCTCCACATCTCCCCCCTCTCCCCACATCTCCCCCCTCTCTCCACATCTCGCCCCTCTCTCCACATCTCCCCACATCTCTCCCCTCTCTCCACATCTCCCCCCTCACTCCACATCTCCCCCCTCACTCCACATCTCCCCCCTCTCTCCACATCTCCCCCTCTCCCCACATCTCTCCACATCTCCCCACATCTCTCCACATCTCTCCCCTCTCTCCACATCTCTCCCCTCTCTCCACATCTCCCCCTCTCTCCACATCTCCCCCCTTTCTCCACATCTCCCCACATCTCTCCCCTCTCTCCACACCTCCCCCCTCTCTCCACATCTCCCCCCTCTCCCCACATCTCTCCACATCTCCGCACATCTCTCCCTTCTCTCCACATCTTCCCCCTCACTCCACATCTCCCCCCCTCTCCCCACATCTCTCCACATCTCTCCACCCTCTCTTGAGCTGTTTGAGCTCTCTACACGGCCCTTCACCTAGGCTCCGCCCCCTTCACGGGCCTTCGCGTTAGGCCCCGCCCCTTCACGCTCGGCCACGCCCACTTCTGCTCGGCGCAGTCGGGAGAACAGTTAGGGACTTAGGCCAGGTGTGTTTGTCCTCGTGCTGTCTCTACTGCGCATGACAGCTTCGGACAAACACACTTGGCCTTTTATAGTATAGGATATATATATATATATATATATATATATATATATATATATATATATATATATATATATATATATATATAAAACACACTCCTAGAAGTGAATCCACCCTCCTGGGTCATCAGCCTGGGTGCAAAAATGAAATGAATACTATAGCAAACAAATGCACTCTCAGGTCTTCTTTATAGTGACACCTGAGAGTGCATTTGTTTGCTATAGTATATATATATATATATATATATATATATATATATATATATATATATATATACTGTGTGTATATATATATATATATATATGCAAATTACTAGTTAATCTAACTTATATTGTTAACAGTATGTGAAAAATATCAATAATATCAATGCCAAAACTAAGGCAAAAACATGTAATAATCTGCTATATGTGAAACACAGTGATTAAGGTGGCAAATGATGTATATATATACTGTATGTGCAAAATAACATAATAAAAAGAAATAAACTAATTGCGTATCCCTACGTAGATTTTTGATCTAACCAGTGAACAATATTATAGTGTTCCTTGTGGGGAAATTAATATATATACTATACATAAATCAAATGTGATAAGAAAAAAAAATGATAAACTATTTTTATATTTAAAAAGCAGCCAAATCTATGACTTTGTTAAGACCAGAGGGAAACAGTGATTAGAATCTATAAATCCAATATGTTTCCCTCTGTCTTATATTGATAAATCTATTCTGAGCCTCTTGTGTAGGGATGGATTCTAGTGGAGTAGTAGACATAGAGCAGGTATCAGAATTATGATGCGTTGCCCAATGTCTAGATACTGTGGCCTATATTTAATAAAGATCTTGCGGACCTGATCCGACAGTGCGCATTCAGCATTGCACCAGCAGCTCACAAGACTCGCGGCCAATCGGCCACCAGCGGGGAGGTGTCAATCAACCCGATCGTACTCGATCGGTTTGAATTCCGGCGATGTCTGTCCACCTGCTCAGAGCAGGCGGACAGGGTTATGGAGCAGCGGTCTTTGTGACCACTGCTTCATAACAGCTGTTTCTGGTGAGCCCACAGAAACACGGGGCATCAAGCTCCATTCGGAGCTTGATAGATAGGCCCCTGTATGTTCGAGAGAGCATTTCTTAATGTTCCTCAAATGTTTGCTCCATCTTCTCCTGATCTTGCGACTTGTGCATCCCAAATATTAGATCCCACATTTACACGTCAACACATATATCACATAGCTGGAATCGCATGTGAGGTGTTGTTTGATGTAAATTATTTCTCCTGTAGTGTTGTATTCAATATGAGAAAAAACCTTGTTATTATCGGTTATTTGTAGAGCGCCAACAGATTCCGCAGCGCTATAAACAAATGCGGACAACAAAACAATTATAGGGATCAAATGGGTAGACGGCCCTGCCAAAAGTTGCACTTTTGTAGTCAGCTCTTAAGAAGGTGATCTACAAACAGCTGGACTCTTAGGCTTACATGCTAAGGGGGTTCAGGGGATAGCAATGGAAGAGAGGAACTGGTATGAACAGTAGAGTCTTTAGGGAGCCATGAGAGGGCTGTGTCACAGATGCCGAAGGATTGGAGGGTTTGGAGCAAAAGAGGGTGGTCAACAGTGTCAAAGGCTACAGACAGATTAAGGAGGATAAGCAGAGAGATAAGTGGCCTTTTGATTTTTCTGTAAGTAGGTCGTTGGTAACCTTAAAGGACCAGTCAACACAGTAGATTTGCATAATCAACAAATGCAAGATAACAAGACAATGCAATAGCACTTAGTCTGAACTTCAAATGAGTAGTAGATTTTTTTCTGACAATTTTAAAAGTTATGTCTTTTTCCACTCCCCCTGTACCATGTGACAGTCATCAGCCAATCACAAATGCATACACGTACCATGTGACAGCCACCAGCCATTCACAAATGCATACACACTTATTCTTGCACATGCTCAGTAGGAGCTGGTGACGTAAAAAGTTTAAATATAAAAAGACTGTGCACATTTAGTTAATGGAAGTAAATTGGAAAGTTGTTTAAAATGAATAATTTCTGAATAATGAAAGTTTAATTTTGATTGAGTGTTCCTTTAACAATTGCTGTCTCTGTGGAGTGATGGGGACAAATTCCAGATTGCAATGGGTCAAGGAGGGAGTTTATTGTAAGGAAATTGATAGGTGTGCATAAGATAGTTTTTCAAGAAGCTTTTATGCAAGAGGGAGGAGGGAAATAGGGCGGTAGTTGGATGGGGAGGTAGGATCAAGGGAAGATTTTTTGAGGATAGGTGTGACCAGTGCATGTTTCAGCAATGAGGGAAATATACCGGTGCTGAGGGAGAGGTTGAAAGTGTGTGTGAGTATAGGGGTAAGGGTTGCAGAGAGGGAGGGGAGTAGCTGTGAGGGATAGGGTCAAGGGGACAGGTAGTGAGGTGAGAGCGCAGTATAAGTGCCGAAACTTCTTCCTCAGTAACAGGGGAGAATTTCTGATGGATTCGATTTTGTTATTGAAGTGGTTGGTAAAGTCTTGAGCTGACAGAGAATTTGTATTATGAGGTGGGGGAGGCCGGAGAGAGTGAAGAACAAACGTTTTGGGTTTGAAGAAGATTAGAGACAACACTAGAGAAGTAGTGTTGCTTATGGAAATTAAGGGCAGAGTAGTAGGAGTTCAAGATAAATTTGTAATGTTCAAAATCAGCTGAACTCCTAGATTTTCCCCAGTGCCGCTCAGCAGTACGGGAACGTCTGCGTAGGTATTGTGTCAGAGGAGTATGCCAGGGCTGAGGATGAGTGTTTGATTTCCGAGCTATGATAAGAGGGGCGATATTGTCAAGGACGGATGTAAGGGTGGAATTATAGTGGCAGATAGATTGGTCAGGGCAGGAAAAGGAGGAGAAGGATGAGAGGAGAGGTTTGAGGGAATTAGAAAGATGTTGTTGATCTAATAACATAATGCTTCTGTGAAGTTTGGTGTGAGGAGCAGAAGGAGGGAGAGTTGTAGGGAGGGATGATATGTTGCAAGTAAGGAGATGGTGGTCAGAAAGAGGAAAGGGGGAGTTTGTGAAGTTTGAGAGAGTGCATCGATAGCTAAAGATCGGGTCAAGGGAGTGACCATCTTTGTGAGTGGGAGAATCAGTCCATTGTGACAAACCGAAAGAGGAAGTGAGTTCCAGAAGTTGTTTTGCAGAGGAGGCAGTGGGATTGTCAAGAGGGATGTTGAAGTCACCAAGAATGAGGCAAGGGTGCCTGAGGAAAGGAAATGAGGTAGCCAGGCAGCCAAGTGATCTAGAAATTGAGTTGAGGAGCCAGGAGGATGGTATGTGACTGCAACACGTATAGAAAGAAGAGAGAATAAGATAATCATGTGGGTTTCAAATGAGGAAAATGTGAGGGAAGAGATGGGATGTATTTGTTGAAAGGTGCAAAGAGAGGAAAGTAATATACCTACACCACCTCCTTGTCTATTACCAGACCTAGGAGTGTGGCTGAAGTGGAGACCCCCATGTGACAGAGCAGCAGTGGATGCTGCGTCTAGGGGAGAGAGCCAGTTTTCTGTTAGGGCCAGAAGGTTGAGGGAGTGGGAGATAGAGAGGTCATGTATAGAAGTGAGTTTGTTGCAAACAGAGCGAGAGTTCCAGAGTGCACAAGTGAAAGGGGTAGTGGCTTTTGATGCAAGAGGAATGTGAGTAAGGTTGTCAGAGTTTTGTTTTTTGAGTCTGTGGGATGGTATACATGGATGTGCATGGCTAGGCAGTTGTTGGGGACCAGGATTAGGGGAGATGTTACCAGCAGTTAGTAAAAGCAAGAGGGAGAGTGACATGAGATGAGATACAGATTTGCAGTAATGAGACTGCTTTTTGAGACAAGGTGCAGGGGGAGAGAGAGTGTTTAGGAATAGGTAAAGTTTGTGAGTACAAAAGTAAGGTGAGTTTAAGAGAGATGGGCTAATGAACAGTGCAGGTGGAGAGGGAGAAGAAGTAATTGAATAATGTAGTTTGTTATAGAGACAAAAGGCAACAAAAAGATATAAGAAGACATTTTTACAAAAGAGGGAACCAGTTAAACACATAAGGCACAGTATTACAGTAGCAATTGCATAAGAAAACAGTAAGGTATATAAACATAAAAGTACCTGCCTTTTTCTTGCCCCTTGCCCAATTCTTGTTCAATTCTTGTATAATTTTATTGCTAATGCCTCACTTATAAAATGTTCACTTAATTCTTGCATAATTCTATTGCTAATGCCTCACTTATAAAATGTTCACTTAATTCTTATATAATTATATTGCTAATGCCTCACTTATAAAATGTTCACTTAATTCTTGGATAATTATATTGGTAATGCGACACTTATAAAATGTTCACTTCATTCTTGTATAATTCTATTGCTGATGCCTCACTTATAAAATGTTCACTTTGAAAATGTGAACATATGTTATAGCAATGCACATCCCAAACTAGTGTGAAATATATGTAGGGAGGGCAGTCAGCTGAGTCCACTAAATTGAGTTGATTTCTAATCAAAGACAATTGGAAAGGCCAATTGGAAAGTTTGATTCTGGTCTGGTCAGGGTGAGATGTTAAGTAAACAGACAATAAAATTTGGGGGAGGTTAAAACTATGGAATAAGACAGCTATAAATTTTAGAATAATAGCAAGTATTGATAAGGATTGAACATCACATGGCAATTAACTGAACATTAGAAAAAAGACATTGGATAACAGTACAACAGATGTAGGACTAAATTAACAAACTAAAATCATTTGCTCTATGTAAATATTCACGTACCAGAAGAGAGTTACAGG
This sequence comes from Bombina bombina, assembly GCF_027579735.1. Lineage (NCBI taxonomy): Eukaryota > Metazoa > Chordata > Amphibia > Anura > Bombinatoridae > Bombina > Bombina bombina. The sequence goes on from NC_069500.1 coordinate 1,127,472,906, forward strand.
AGAGTAAAAAACACCAGAGAGCAGTGAATAGTTTGCAGATTGACAATGTCTCTATTCACGTACCAGAAAAGAGTTACAGGAGAGTAAAAAACACCAGAGAGCAGTGAATAGGTTGCAGATTGACAGAATCTCTATTCACGTACCAGAAGAGAGTTACAGGAGAGTAAAAAAACACCAGAGAGCAGTGAATAGTTTGCAGATTGACAGGGTCTCTATTCACGTACCAGAAGAGAGTTACAGGAGAGTAAAAAAACACCAGAGAGCAGTGAATAGTTTGCAAATTGACAGGGTCTATATCCACGTACCAGAGAGTTACAGGAGAGTAAAAAACACCAGAGAGCAGTGAATAGTTTGCAGATTGACAGGGTCTCTATTCACGTACCAGAAGAGAGTTACGGGAGAGTAAAAAACACTAGAGAGCAGTGAATAGTTTGCAGATTGACAGGGTTTCTATTCACGTACCAGAAGAGAGTTACAGGAGAGTAAAAAAAACACCAGAGAGCAGTGAATAGTTTGCAGATTGACAGGGTCTCTATTCACGTACCAGAAGAGAGTTACAGGAGAGTAAAAAACACCAGAGAGCAGGGAAAAGTTTGCAGATTGACAGGGTATCTATTCACGTACCAGAAGAGAGTTACAGGAGAGTAAAAAACACCAGAGAGCAGGGAATAGCTTGCAGATTGACAGGGTCTCTATTCACGTACTTGAAAGCAGAGGAGAGAGAATAGGGTTAGCTTAATGTAGTGTGCAATTCTTCAGCAGATGTCAATAGGCAGCATGTTGTCTTAATAAGCAGCAGTGTGCTGAGTAGCGAGTGCAGTTCTTGTATAATTCTGTTACTAATGTCTCACTTATAAAATGTTCACTTTAAAAATGTGAACATATGTTGTTATAGCAATGCACATCCCAGTGCAATAGATTTACACATTAAACATCTCTTATGTAAACATCTGAAACTTCCATTTTTGGTGATGATTGGGAACTTTTCTTTGTTGTTTTCATGAAAACAAATGTTTCTTTTTGAATAAACTATCTTACTTGGAGGCAATCTCTGTTTTAGAGTGGGAGCTCTTCTATAGACTATATTCAGGGTAGGTTCCAGTGTTTGTTTCAGGATTGGGTCTTTTAGTAAAATTGGCCAATGTTAATTTAAAATCGTCTTAATAAACTTAAAATTAGAATTATATTGGATAATAAAATGTTATTTATTATTAAGAACAGGAGTATTTTTTTTTGTTCTTCTTGGGTTCCAAAATAGTGTTCCTAACTACTAATTGTGCTCTATTATAACTATTTTTTACTAAATTCAAGGGGTATACTTTCTGTAAGAACCTATACATTACAATTTCCCTTTGTGTATCAAACATATCAAGCGAGTGTCAATTTCTACGGATCCTTCAAAACTGACTGTATGGCACATTCACATTAAAATTTAGAAAATTATTACCATACACCATTTTAAAATGAGTGATAGAATATATCATCATATCTGGACCCCAAAATAAAACAAAATCTAAAAATTCTATCTGTTGTTCCTGCCACCCGCTAGAAATGTTTGATACACAAAGTGAAATTTTAATGAATAGGTTCTTATAGAAAGGATACCCCTTGAATTTAGTAAAAAATAGTTATCATAGAGCACAATTAGCAGTTAGGAACACTATTTTGGAACCCAAGAAGAACAAAAAAGAAAATACTCCTGTTCTTAATAATAAATTCAATTTTATTATCCAATATAATTCTAATTTTAAGTTTATTAAGAAGATTTTAAATAAACATTTTACTAAATTTTACTAACAGACCCAATCCTGAAACAAACACTGGAACCTACTCTTAATATAGTCTATAGAAGAGCTCCCACTCTAAAACAGAGATTGGCTCCAAGTAAGATAGTTTATTCAAAAAGAAACATTCCTTTTCATAAAAACAACAAAGAAAAGTTCCCCATCATCATCAAAAATGGAAGTTTCAGATGTTTACATAAGAGATGTTTAATGTGTAAATCTATTACACATGGCGTTACCCATATTGAATACAACACTACAGGAGAAATAATTTACATCAAACACCTCACATGCGATTTCAGCTATGTGATATATGTGTTGACGTGTAAATGTGGGATCTAATATTTGGGATGCACAAGTTACAAGATCAGGAGAAAATGGAGTGAACATTTGAGGAACATTAATAAAAGCTCTCTAGAATATACAGTATCTAGACATTGGGAAACACATCATAATTCTGATACCTGTTCTATGTCTATTACTCCACTAGAATCCATCCCTATACGAGAGGGTCAGAATAGATTTATCAAAATAAGACAGAGGGAAACATATTGGATTTATAGATTTCAATCACTGTTTCCCTCTGGTCTTATATACATATATAGATACACCATTTGCCTACTTAATCACTGTGTTTCACATATAGCAGTTTATTACATGTGCTTTGTCTTAGAGTTAGCATTAATATTATTGATATTTCTCAAATATTGTTCACAATATTTTTTATATTATATATATAAATAGGTTAGATTAACTAGTAATTTGCTTGTGTATATATATATATATATATATATATATATACACTGTGTGCAGAATTATTAGGCAAATGAGTATTTTGACCACATCATCCTCTTTATGCATGTTGTCTTACTCCAAGCTGTATAGGCTCGAAAGCCTACTACCAATTAAGCATATTAGGTGATGTGCATCTCTGTAATGAAAAGGGGTGTGGTCTAATGACATCAACACCCTATATCAGGTGTGCATAATTATTAGGCAACTTCCTTTCCTTTGGCAAAATGGGTCAAAAGAAGGACTTGACAGGCTCAGAAAAGTCAAAAATAGTGAGATATCTTGCAGAGGGATGCAGCACTCTTAAAATTGCAAAGCTTCTGAAGCGTGATCATCGAACAATCAAGCGTTTCATTCAAAATAGTCAACAGGGTCGCAAGAAGCGTGTGGAAAAACCAAGGCGCAAAATAACTGCCCATGAACTGATAAAAGTCAAGCGTGCAGCTGACAAGATGCCACTTGCCACCAGTTTGGCCATATTTCAGAGCTGCAACATCACTGGAGTGCCCAAAAGCACAAGGTGTGCAATACTCAGAGACATGGCCAAGGTACGAAAGGCTGAAAGACGACCACCACTGAACAAGACACACAAGCTGAAACGTCAAGACTGGGCCAAGAAATATCTCAAGACTGATTTTTCTAAGGTTTTATGGACTGATGAAATGAGAGTGAGTCTTGATGGGCCAGATGGATGGGCCCGTGGCTGGATTGGTAAAGGGCAGAGAGCTCCAGTCCGACTCAGACGCCAGCAAGGTGGAGGTGGAGTACTGGTTTGGGCTAGTATCATCAAAGATGAGCTTGTGGGGCCTTTTTGGTTGAGGATCGAGTCAAGCTCAACTCCCAGTCCTACTGCCAGTTTCTGGAAGACACCTTCTTCAAGCAGTGGTACAGGAAGAAGTCTGCATCCTTCAAGAAAAACATGATTTTCATGCAGGACAATGCTCCATCACACGCGTCCAAGTACTCCACAGCGTGGCTGGCAAGAAAAGGTATAAAAGAAGAAAATCTAATGACATGGCCTCCTTGTTCACCTGATCTGAACCCCATTGAGAACCTGTGGTCAATCATCAAATGTGAGATTTACAAGGAGGGAAAACAGTACACCTCTCTGAACAGTGTCTGGGAGGCTGTGGTTGCTGCTGCACGCAATGTTGATGGTGAACAGATCAAAACACTGACAGAATCCATGGATGGCAGGCTTTTGAGTGTCCTTGCAAAGAAAGGTGGCTATATTGGTCACTGATTTGTTTTTGTTTTGTTTTTGAATGCCAGAAATGTATATTTGTGAATGTTGAGATGTTATATTGGTTTCACTGGTAAAAATAAATAATTGAAATGGGTGTATATTTGTTTTTTGTTAAGTTGCCTAATAATTATGCACAGTAATAGTCACCTGCACACACAGATATCCCCCTAAAATAGCTATAACTAAAAACAAACTAAAAACTACTTCCAAAACTATTCAGCTTTGATATTAATGAGTTTTTTGGGTTCATTGAGAACATGGTTGTTGTTCAATAATAAAATGAATCCTCAAAAATACAACTTGCCTAATAATTCTGCACTCCCTGTATATATATATATATATATATATATATATATATATAATATATATATATAATATATATATATATTTCTTTCATGTAATTGGCAAGAGTCCATGAGCTAGTGACGTATAGGATATACAATCCTACCAGGAGGGGCAAAGTTTCCCAAACCTCAAAATGCCTATAAATAAACCCCTCACCACACCCACAATTCAGTTTTACAAACTCTGCCTCCCTATGGAGGTGGTGAAGTAAGGTTGTGCTTGCTTTTCTTCTGTGATATGCACTAGGAAAGGCCAGAAAGCTTCTGCCATTTCCTTGGCATCTTGGTTAAAGCTTTTGATTCATCAGGCTTATTTGGAGTCGGGTCAAGCCCTGCCTCAGAGAATTACAGCTCATTCTACTAGATCAGTCTCCACTTCATGGGCTTTTAAGAATGAAGCTTCAGTTGATCAGATTTGCAAAGTAGCAACTTGGTCTTCTTTGCATAAATTTACTAAACTCTACCGTTTTGATGTATTTGCCTCTTCGGAAGCAGTTTTTGGTAGAAAAGTTCTTCAGGCAGCTGTTTCAGTTTGATTCCTCTGCTTTTGTTTTAAGTTTTTTTCTTTTCAATTATAAGAAAAACTTATTTTTTGGGTTATGGATAGGGATGGGCGAATGTTTCTAAAAATTCGAAATTTAAAACGAATTTTGATACGTTGGTTCAAATGGAATTTTGAATGTTTATATAACATTCTAATATTCTATTTTTGAATTTTCGTTTTCAAATTTTTCAATAAAATTAGAAAATATTCGTTTGAATAATAGAATGTTTAGCTATGTATTCATTTCGAAATGTAATATTAGAATTCGAATGTGACATTCGAATTCGAATGTGACATTCAAATTTGAAATAGTATTTCTAGTCTACAACTGTGTTAAATAAATGTAATATTCGAATTCGAATGCTACATTCGAATTCGAATGTCACATTCGAATTTGAAATATTATTTCTAGTCTAATACTGTGTTTTAAATGTGATATTCGATTTGAATGTGATATTCGATTTGAATGTGACATTCAAATTCGAAATAGTATTTCTAGTCTTATACTGTGTTTTATAAATGTAATATTCGAATTTGAATGTGACATTCAATTCAAATGTGATATTCGATTCGAATGTGACATTCAAAATAGTGTTTCTAGTCTACAATTGTGCTTTATAAATGTAATATTCGAATTTGAATGTGATATTCGAATGTAACATTCGAATTCGAATGTCACATTCGAATTCGAATGTGACATTCAAAAACTATAAATAACATTCGAAAATCGAATTTTTAAGAATATTCATTCTTATCAGCATTCTATTATGTAAATCAAATTTCTACAATAACATTTGTTCTAACATTCAAATTCGGATATAAACACATTCGCCCATCCCTAGTTATGGATTTAATTTTTTCACCTGAAAATGGCTGTTATTTTTTTTTATCCCTCCATCTCTAGTGACTCTTCTGTGGAGTTCCACATCTTGGGTATTACTATCCCATACGTCACTAGCTCATGGACTCTTGCCAATTACATGAAAGAAAACATCACTTATGTAAGAACTTACCTGATAAATTCATTTCTTCTACAAGATACGACGAGTCCACGGATTTCATCCTTACTTGTGGGATATTAACCTCCTGCTAACAGGAAGTGGCAAAGAGCACCACATCAGAGTTGTATATATAGCTCCTCCCTTCCCTCCACCTCCAGTCATTCTCTTTGCCTGTGTTAGTAATAGGAAGAGGTAAAGTGAGGTATTAGTTTTAGATTCTTCAATCAAGAAGTTTTTTATTTTAAATGGTACTGGTGAGTACTATTTTCCTCAGGGAGATATGGAATGAAGAAGATTTCTGCCCTGAGGTTGATGATCTTAGCAGATGTAACTAAGATCCATTTTGGTTCCCACAGAGCTTCTGAAGGTAATGCAAGAGAAATCTTCAGTGTGGAGACCGGTGTCATGCTCCAAGCAGCATTGAGGTATGTTCAGACTTTATTTATGAAGAGACATGTTATATCAGAACAGGCTGACATTTTTCCCTGTAAGGTAAGTGGTAAGCAGTAGACCTGGATGGCATAGGGTGTTACTGACATTACTAGTTAACCATATTGTTTACAATGTTTATATATGGCACACAGTGTGTGCAAGGGGACCACATGGCTTATCAGTACCGCTTACCATGTGGTTAAGGAGACATTTTATTATGGCATAAATTTATTTGGGGTGAAAACGTTAGGAAAAGACCTCATGGCTTATTTAAACCGCTTCCCATGCAGTTATGGAGAGAGATCATGCGACGCCCATGGTGGGCGGGGCCTAATTTGTGCGCTCAGTCGCGCAGTTTCTCCTCGCTAGAAGACAGCAGGCACTAGCTCCGGTGGAGCCTAAAAGTTGAGATTCAGTCACCGGATCATTGTTGAATCCATTTTGTGTATCCAGGGGGCAGGTAGGCACCGCAGCTGAGCTGTTGCGAGGTGCAGGGGCTTTATCGTTGTTTAAAGTTTATTTTCTAGATAAAAAATACTTTTTACAGGATGATTTAGTTTATTGCTTAACTAGTGCAGTAATTTTTGGCAAAATTGAGCTGTTTAGCATAAGATTTAAGTGCTAAAGATCGTTTTTTTGTGCAGACAGAAAATTGTTGCGCTTTTATTATTTAAAGGCGCAATATTTTTTTTCCAAAATTTTCTTGCTACCACAATTAAAGTTAAAAGACGTCCATTGTGGCTAATGCTAGTCTGTTTAACATGTCTGAAAGTGAAGAAAATACTTGTTCTATGTGTTTAGAAGCCAGTGTTGAACCCCCCCTTACTTTGTGTACCTCTTGTACTGAAAGAGCCTTACAATGTAAAAATCATATTTTATGTAAAGAAAGTGTGCCTAAGGATGATTCTCAGTCTGAAGAGAATCAGGATATGCCATCTAATTCTCCACAAGTGTCACAACCTTTAACGCCGACACAAGCAACGCCAAGAACCTCAAGTGCATCTAATTCTTTTACTCTGCAGGATATGGATGCAGTTATGTCAACTACCCTTACAGAGGTATTATCTAACCGCTAGATTTGGAGTTTTGTCGGTAACGACCCGAAAAACTAACGCCGGCTTTTTTCTGGCCGCACCATAAAAATAACTCTGGTATTGAGAGTCCACAGAATGGCTGCGTTAGGCTCCAAAAAAGGAGCGTAGAGCATATTTAACGCAGCTTCAACTCTCAATACCAGAGTTGCTTACGCAAGCGGCCAGCCTCAAAAACGTGCTCGTGCACGATTCCCCCATAGAAAACAATGGGGCTGTTTGAGCTGAAAAAAAAACAAACACCTGCAAAAAAGCCGCGTTCAGCTCCTAACGCAGCCCCATTGTTTGCTATGCGGTAACCCTTCCTACGTCTGCACTTAACACTCTAACATGTACCCCGAGTATAAACACCCCTAACCTTACACTTATTAACCCCAAATCTGCTGCCCCCACTATCGCTGACCCCTGCATATTATTATTAACCCCTATTCTGCCGCTCCGTAAACCGCCGCTACTTACATTATCCCTATGTACCCCTAATCTGCTTCCCTAACATCGCCGACCCCTATATTATATTTATTAACCCCTAATCTGCCCCCCACAACGTCGCATCCACCTGCCTACACTTATTAACCCTTAATCTGCCGAGCGGACCTGAGCGCTACTATAATAAAGTTATTAACCCCTAATCCGCCTCACTAACCCTATAATAAATAGTATTAACCCCTAATCTGCCCTCCCTAACATCGCCGACACCTAACTTCAATTATTAACCCCTAATCTGCCGACTGGAGCTCACCGCTACTCTAATAAATGTATTAACCCCTAAAGCTAAGTCTAACCCTAACACTAACACCCCCCTAAGATAAATATAATTTACATCTAATGAAATTAATTAACTCTTATTAAATAAATTATTCCTATTTAAAGATAAATACTTACCTGTAAAATAAATCCTAATATAGCTACAATATAAATTATAATTATATTATAGCTATTTTAGGATTTATATTTATTTTACAGGTAACTTTGTATTTATTTTAACCAGGTACAATAGCTATTAAATAGTTAAGAACTATTTAATAGCTAAAATAGTTAAAATAATTACAAAATTACCTGTAAAATAAATACTAACCTAAGTTACAATTAAACCTAACACTACACTATCAATAAATTAATTAAATAAACTACCTACAATTACCTACAATTAACCTAACACTACACTATCAATAAATTAATTAAATACAATTCCTACAAATAAATACAATTAAATAAACTAGCTAAAGTACAAAAAATAAAAAAGAACTAAGTTACAAAAAATAAAAAAATATTTACAAACATAAGAAAAATATTACAACAATTTTAAACTAATTACACCTACTCTAAGCCCCCTAATAAAATAACAAAGCCCCCCAAAATAAAAAAAATGCCCTACCCTATTCTAAATTACTAAAGTTCAAAGCTCTTTAACCTTACCAGCCCTGAACAGGACCCTTTGCGGGGCATGCCCCAAGAAGTTCAGCTCTTTTGCCTGTAAAAAAAAAACATACAATACCCCCCCCCAACATTACAACCCACCACCCACATACCCCTAATCTAACCCAAACCCCCCTTAAATAAACCTAACACTAAGCCCCTGAAGATCTTCCTACCTTATCTTCACCCTGCCAGGTTCACCGATCCGTCCTGAAGAGCTCCTCCGATGTCCTGATCCAAGCCCAAGCGGGGGGCTGAAGAGGTCCATGATCCGGCTGAAGTCTTCATCCAAGCGGGAGCTGAAGAGGTCCATGATCCGGATGAAGTCTTCATCCAAGCGGGAGCTGAAGAGGTCCATGATCCGGATGAAGTCTTCATCCAAGCGGGAGCTGAAGAGGTCCATGATCCGGATGAAGTCTTCTATCAACTGCATCTTCAATCTTCTTTCTTCCGGATCCATCTTGCAGACCTCCGACGCGGAACATCCTCTTCTCCCGACGCCTACTAGCCGAATGACGGTTCCTTTAAGGGACGTCATCCAAGATGGCGTCCCTCGAATTCCGATTGGCTGATAGGATTCTATCAGCCAATCGGAATTAAGGTAGGAATATTCTGATTGGCTGATGGAATCAGCCAATCAGAATCAAGTTCAATCCGATTGGCTGATCCAATCAGCCAATCAGATTGAGCTCGCATTCTATTGGATGTTCCGATCAGCCAATAGAATGCAAGCTTAATCTGATTGGCTGATTGGATCAGCCAATCGGATTGAACTTGATTCTGATTGGCTGATTCCATCAGCCAATCAGAATATTCCTACCTTAATTCCGATTGGCTGATAGAATCCTATCAGCCAATCGGAATTCGAGGGACGCCATCTTGGATGACGTCCCTTAAAGGAACCGTCATTCGGCTAGTAGGCGTCGGGAGAAGAGGATGTTCCGCGTCGGAGGTCTGCAAGATGGATCCGGAAGAAAGAAGATTGAAGATGCAGTTGATAGAAGACTTCATCTGGATCATGGACCTCTTCAGCTCCCGCTTGGATGAAGACTTCATCCGGATCATGGACCTCTTCAGCTCCCGCTTGGATGAAGACTTCAGCCGGATCATGGACCTCTTCAGCCCCCCGCTTGGGCTTGGATCAGGACATCGGAGGAGCTCTTCAGGACGGATCGGTGAACCTGGCAGGGTGAAGATAAGGTAGGAAGATCTTCAGGGGCTTAGTGTTAGGTTTATTTAAGGGGGGTTTGGGTTAGATTAGGGGTATGTGGGTGGTGGGTTGTAATGTTGGGGGGGTATTGTATGTTTTTTTTTACAGGCAAAAGAGCTGAACTTCTTGGGGCATGCCCCGCAAAGGGCCCTGTTCAGGGCTGGTAAGGTTAAAGAGCTTTGAACTTTAGTAATTTAGAATAGGGTAGGGCATTTTTTTATTTTGGGGGCTTTGTTATTTTATTAGGGGGCTTAGAGTAGGTGTAATTAGTTTAAAATTGTTGTAATATTTTTCTTATGTTTGTAAATATTTTTTTATTTTTTGTAACTTAGTTCTTTTTTATTTTTTGTACTTTAGCTAGTTTATTTAATTGTATTTATTTGTAGGAATTGTATTTAATTAATTTATTGATAGTGTAGTGTTAGGTTAATTGTAGGTAATTGTAGGTAGTTTATTTAATTAATTTATTGATAGGGTAGTGTTAGGTTTAATTGTAACTTAGGTTAGTATTTATTTTACAGGTAATTTTGTAATTATTTTAACTATTTTAGCTATTAAATAGTTCTTAACTATTTAATAGCTATTGTACCTGGTTAAAATAAATACAAAGTTACCTGTAAAATAAATATAAATCCTAAAATAGCTATAATATAATTATAATTTATATTGTAGCTATATTAGGATTTATTTTACAGGTAAGTATTTATCTTTAAATAGGAATAATTTATTTAATAAGAGTTAATTAATTTCGTTAGATGTAAATTATATTTAACTTAGGGGGGTGTTAGTGTTAGGGTTAGACTTAGCTTTAGGGGTTAAAACATTTATTAGAGTAGCGGTGAGCTCCAGTCAGCAGATTAGGGGTTAATAATTGAAGTTAGGTGTCGGCGATGTTAGGGAGGGCAGATTAGGGGTTAATACTATTTATTATAGGGTTAGTGAGGCGGATTAGGGGTTAATAACTTTATTAAAGTAGCGCTCAGGTCCGCTCGGCAGATTAGGGGTTAATAAGTGTAGGCAGGTGGATGCGACGTTGAGGGGGGCAGATTAGGGGTTAATAAATATAATATAGGGGTCGGCGGTGTTAGGGGCAGCAGATTAGGGGTACATAAGGATAACGTTGGTGGCGGCGCTTTGCGGTCGGCAGATTAGGGGTTAGTAAGTGTAGGCAGATGGAGGCGACGTTGAGGGGGGCAGATTAGGGGTTAATAAATATAATACAGGGGTCGGCGGTGTTAGGGGGAGCAGATTAGGGGTACATAAGGATAACGTAGGTGGCGGTCGGCAGATTAGGGGTTAAAAAAATTTATTCGAGTGTCGGCGATGTGGGGGGACCTCGGTTTAGGGGTACATAGGTAGTTTATGGGTGTTAGTGTACTTTAGAGTACAGTAGTTAAGAGCTTTATAAACCGGCGTTAGCCCAGAAAGCTCTTAACTACTGACTTTTTTCCTGCGGCTGGAGTTTTGTCGTTAGATGTCTAACGCTCACTTCAGAAACTACTCTAAATACCGGAGTTAGAAAAATCCCATTGAAAAGATAGGATACGCAATTGACGTAAGGGGATCTGCGGTATGGAAAAGTCACGGCTGAAAAGTGAGCGTTAGACCCTATTTTGAGTGACTCCAAATACCGGCGGTAGCCTAAAACCAGCGTTAGGAGCCTCTAACGCTGGTTTTCACGGCTAACGCCAAACTCCAAATCTAGGTCTAAGTTACCAGTGTTACAAGGTAAACATAGTAGGACAGGAATTAATTTGAATACTGAGTCCTCTGATGCTTTGTTGGCTATTTCCGATGTACCCTCACAGGGCTCTGAGTTGGGGGTCAGGGAATTGTTGTCTGAGAGAGAGCTTTCAAACCCAGGAAGTATGTTACCTCAGACAGATTCGGACGTCATGTCCTTTAAGTTTAAGCTTGAACACCTCCGCCTGTTACTTCGGGAGATTTTAGCGACTCTGGATGATTGTGACCCTATTGTTATACTACCAGAGAAATTTTGTAAAATTGGACAAATATCTAGAGGTACCTATTTACACTGATGTTTTTCCGGTTCCTAAAAGAATTTCGGAAATTATTAAGAAGGAATGGGACAGACCGTGTATACAGTTCTCTCCTCCCCCTAATTTTAAGAAAATGTATCCCATATCAGACACCATTCGGGACTCTTGGCAGACTGTCCCTAAGGTGGAGGGAGCTATATCTACCCTGGCTAAGCATACAACTATTCCTATTGAGGACAGTTGTGCTTTCAAAGACCCTATGAATAAGAAGTTAGAGGGTCTTCTAAAGAAATTATTTATTCATCAGGGTTTCCTTTTACAACCAACAGCTTGCATTGTTCCAGTTACTACTGCAGCAGCTTTTTGGTTTGATGCTCTAGAAGAGTCTCTGAAGGTTGAGACCCCTTTAGAGGATATTTTGGATAGAATTAAGACTCTCAAGTTAGCTAATTCTTTTATTACAGATGCCGCCTTTCAAATTGCTAAATTGGCGGGGAAAAATGCAGGATTTGCCATTTTAGTGCGTAGAGCGTTATGGTTAAAATCATGGTCTGTTGATGTGTCATCTAAATCTAAGCTCTTAGCTATTCCTATCAAGGGTAGGACCCTATTCAGGCCTGAGTTGAAGGAAATCATTTCTGACATTACTGGAGGTAAAGGTCACGCCCTACCTCAGGATAAGTCTGTTAAGATGAGGGGTAAACAAAATAATTTTCGTTCCTTTCAAAAGTTTAAAGGAGCACCCTCTGCTTCCTCTTCCTCCACAAAGCAGGAAGGGAATTTTGCTCAGTCCAAGTCCGTCTGGAGACCCAACCAGGTTTGGAACAAGGGTAAACAACCCAAGAAGCCCGCTGCTGCTACAAAGACAGCATGAAGGGGTGGCCCCCGATCCGGGACCGGATCTAGTAGGGGGCAGACTTTCTTTCTTTGCCCAGGCTTGGGCAAGAGATGTTCAGGACCCTGGGCACTGGAAATCGTGATCCACGGGTATCAACTGGAATTCAAGGATTTTCTCACAAGAAGGAGATTTCTTCTTTCTCGATTTTCTGTAGACCAGATGAAAAGAGAGGCGTTCTTATGTTGTGTAAAAGACCTCTCCACTATGGGAGTAATTCATCCTGTTCCAAGACTAGAACAGGGACAGGGATTTTACTCAAATCTTTTCGTGGTTCCCAAAAAAGAGGGAACGTTCAGAACTATTTTAGATCTCAAGCATCTAAACAAATTTCTCAGAGTTCCATCCTTCAAGATGGAGACCATCTGAACAATTTTACCAATGATCCAGGAGGGTCAATATTTGACTACCATGGATCTGAAGGATGCATACCTTCATATTCCTATTCACAAGGATCATCATCAGTACCTAAGGTTTGCCTTCCTGGACAAACATTTTCAGTTTGTGGCTCTTCCCTTCGGGTTGGCCACAGCACCCAAGATCTTCACAAAGGTTCTAGGGTACCTTCTGGCAGTTCTCAGACCGCGGGGCATAGCAGTGGCACCTTATCTGGATTATATTTTGATTCAGACGTCGACATCATCTGATGAAATCTCATACAGACACAGTGTTGTCCTTTTTGAAAACTCACAGATGGAAGGTGAACCCAGAAAAGAGTTTACTAGTTCCACGGACAAGGGTTCCCTTCTTGGGAACTCTGATAGACTCTGTAGACATGAAAATATTTCTGACGGAGATCAGAAAATAAAAAATTCTAAATACTTGCCGAGCCCTTCAGTCCAATCCTTGGCCATCAGTGGCTCAGTGTATGGAGGTAATTGGATTAATGGTAGCGGCAATGGACATCATTCTGTTTGCTTGTTTTCATCTCAGACCGCTGCAGCTGTGCATGCTCGGACAGTGGAATGGGGACTATGCGAATTTATCTCCTCAGATAAATCTGGATCAAGAGACCAGAGACTCTCTTCTTTGGATAATGATGCCGGATCATCTGTCCCAGGGGACGTGTTTCCGCAGACCCTCGTGGGTGATAGTGACAACGGACGCCAGCCTACTGGGCTGGGGTGCAGTCTGGAATTCCCTGAAGGCTCAGGGTGTATGGACTCAGGTGGAGTCTCTACTTCCAATCAATATTCTGGAATTGAGAGCAATATTCAATGCGCTTCAGGCATGGCCTCAGTTGGCTTCGGCTAAATTCATCAGATTCCAGTCGGACAATATCATGACTGTGGCTTATATCAATCATCAAGGGGGAACAAGGAGTTCCTTGGCAATGATAGAAGTATCCAAGATAATTTGATGGGTGGAGGCCCACTCTTGTTATCTGTCGTCAATCTACACCGTTTCCTCTCCTTCCACGCGTGCTTGCTCGGATCAAATAGGAGAGAGCTTCAGTAATTCTGATCGTGCCTGCGTTGCCACGAAGGACTTGGTATGCAGGTCTAGTGGACATATCCTCTCTGCCACCCTGGAAACTTCCATTGAGACAGGACCTTCTCATTCAAGGACATTTCCAACACCCAAATCTAAATTCTCTGCAGCTGACTGCTTGGAGATTGAACGCTTGATTTTATCTAAGCGGGGATTCTCAGATTCGGTCATTGATACTTTGATACAGGCACGTAAGCCTGTCACTAGAAAGATCTATCATAAGATATGGTGTAAATATCTTTTTTGGTGTGAATCCAAGGGCTACTTATGGAGTAAAGTTAGGATTCCAAGGATTCTGTCTTTTCTCCAAGAAGAATTGGAGAAAGGGTTATCAGCGAGTTCCTTAAAGGGACAGATTTCTGCTTTGTCAATTTTGCTACACAAACATTTGGCAGATGTTCCAGATGTTCAGTCTTTTTGTCAGGTTATCCAGAATTAAGCCTGTATTTAGACCAATTGCTCTTTCCTGGAGTTTGAATTTAGTTCTTAATGTTCTTCAAGGGGTTCCGTTTGAACCTTTGCACCTTTGCATTCCATAGATATTAAGCTGTTTTAGATAAAAAGCTTTTTACTCCTTTTTCTATCACCCCACTACTTGCCTTATCGTTAAACTGAATTGTGGGTGTGGTGACGCGTGTATTTATAGGCATTTTGAGGTTTGGAAACTGTGCCCCACCTGGTAGGATTGTATATCCCATATGTCACTAGCTCATGGACTCTTGCCAATATAAAAAAAATATAATTTTTAAGGTAGGTTCTTACATAAATTATGTTTTATATAACCTATATTATGCTGAAATAGCTAAAATATCACACTTATGTTAGGTCGTCTATTAGAATATTACACTTAGGTTTCAGATCATCCATTTTTTTTTGGTATCCACTTTCAATTATTTAGGTCTGTTTTTTTTTTTGTGTGTTAGAATTTTTTAATAGAAACATATATTAAGTGTTTAAAAGATTGTAATTAGATCAAATAGGACAAATAGAGCACCTTTTTATAAGGAAAAAGAGTATATTCAGTTTATTGTTTTAAATAATCGCCAATTATGGTGAGCATAATGCAAACTTACACCTAGATTACAAGTTAAGCGTTCGTCTTATAACGCTGAAAAAATTATAATTTCAGCCTTAAAACAGTAACGCAGTCATTACAAGTCTTATCAGTATAGCTGTACTGCAAGCCTTTTAGCCTGTAACGCAACGTCAGTCCCGCACTCGTAAAAATTATGTTTTTTCATGAGACTTCCATAGCGCAGCCATTACGAGTTTTGCGGTGAGGCTAAAAAGCTTGCACTCCAGCCAATACCGACAAGATCCGTTTTGCAATCTGAAAGCAGTTTTTATGAGTTTTACGCTACAAAATTGTTACATAAAACTCATAACTAAAGTGTCACAAAGTACATTAACACCCATAAACTACCTATTAACCCCTAAACCGAGGCCCTCCCGCATCGCAAACACTATATTAAACGTATTAACCCCTAATCTGCCGTTCCTGACATCGCCACCACTAATAAAATGTATTAACCACTATTCCGCCGCTCCCTGACATCGCCGACACTATACTAATGTTATTAACCCCTATTCCCCCGCACACCATCGCCCATCCTTTAATAAATCTATTAACCCCTATTCCGTTGCTCCCAACATCGCCGCCACTAAATAAAGTTATTAATCACTAAGCCTCTGGCCTCCCACATCACTACCACTAAATAAACCTTTTAACCCTTAAACCGCCAGCCCCCAACATCGCAACAACCTAAATTAAACTATTAACCCTTAAAAACCTAACCCTAAACCCAACGTAACCCTAACCATAACCCTAACACCCCCTAACTTTAACATAATTAAAATAGTGTTAAATTAAAGATACAGTTATTAACTAAATAATACCTATTTAAAACTAAATACATACTTACCTGTGAAATAAAACCTAAGCTAGCTACAATATAACTAATAGTTATATTGTAGCTAGCTTAGGTTTTATTTTTATTTCACAGGTAAGTTTGTATTTATTTTAACTATTTAGACTAGTTAGTAAATAGTTATTAACTATGTACTAACTAGTTAAAATAAATACAAACTTACCTGTCAAATAAAACCTAAGCTGCCTTACAATAACACCTAACATTACAAAAATAAAAAACACTAAAATTACAAAAAATAAAAAAACCTACCATTACAGAAAATAACAAACAAACGGCCAGATTACGAGTTTTGCGTTAGAGGCTATGAGGTGCTAACGAGCAGTTATCTTTTACCGCTCACTTACCTGCAGCGCTGGTATTACAAACCCGGCGTTAAAAGGCAAGAAGTGAGCATTGAGCAAAATGTTGCCTCTTAACGCAGTCCAATACCAGCGCTGCTTACGTCAGCGGTTAGCTGGTCGTACGTGCTCGTGCACGATTTCCCCATAGGAATCAACGGGGAGAGCCGGCTGAGGAAAATTCTAACACCTGCAAAAAAGCAGTGTAAAGCTCCTTAACGCAACCCCATTGATTCCTATGGGGAAATAAAATTTATGTCTACACCTAACACCCTAACAAGATCCCTGAGTCTAAACACCCCTAATCTTACACTTATTAACCCCTAATCTTCTGCCCCCGACATCGCCGACACCTGCATTATATTTATTAACCCCTAATTTGCCGCTCCGGACACCGCCGCCACCTACATTATACTTATGAACAGATAATCTGCTGCCCCCAACATTACCGACACCTACATTATATTTAGTAATCTCTAATCTGCCGCCCCTAATGTCGCTGCAACCTACCTACACTTATTAATCCCTAATCTGCTGCCCCCAACGTCACTGCCACTATAATAAACATATTAACCCCTAAACCGCCACAACTCCTGACTCGCAAACATTAGTTAAATATTATTAACCCCTAATCTGCCGTCGTTAACATCGCTGCCACCTACCTACATTTATTAACCACGAATCTGCTGCCCCAACGTTGCCACCACTATACTAAATGTATTACCCCCTAAACCTAAGTCTAACCCTAACACCCCCTAACTTAAATATAATTAAAATAAATCTAAATAAAAATTCCTATCATTAACTAATTCCTATTTAAAAATAAATACTTACCTATAAAATAAACCCTAAGCTAGCTACAATATAACTAATAGTTACATTGTAGCTATTTTAGGGTTTATTTTTATTTTACAGGCAAGTTTGTATTTATTTTAACTAGGTAGAATAGTTATTAAATAAAATAAATACAAATATACCTGTAAAATAAAACCTAACCTAAGTTACAATAACACCTAACACTACACTATAATTAAATAAATTAACTAAATTAACAACAATTAAATAAATTAAACTAGCTAAAGTACAAAAAAACAAACACTAAATTACAGAAAATAATAAACAAATTACAAGATATTTAAACTAATTACACCTAATCTAATAGCCCTATCAAAATAAAAAAGCCCCCCCCCCAAAAAAAAAAAACCCTAGCCTAAACTAAACTACCAATAGCCCTTAAAAGGGCCTTTTTCAGGGCATTGCCCCAAAGTAATCAGCTCTTTTACCTGTAAAAAAATACAAACAACCCCCCAACAGTAAAACCCACCACCCACACAACCAACCCCCTCAAATAAAATACTATCTAAAAAAACCTAAGCTCCCCATTGCCCTGAAAAGGGCATTTGGATGGGCATTGCCCTTAAAAGGGCAGTTAGCTCTTTTGCGGCCCAAACTCTAATCTAAAAAATAAAACCCACCCAATACACATTTAAAAAAACCTAACACTAACCCCCTGAAGATCGACTTACAGTTCTGAAGACCGGACATCCATCCTCAAGGAAGCGGCAGAAGTCTTCATCCAACTGGGCCGAAGTCCTCAATGAAGCCGAGAGAAGTCTTCATCCAAGCTGGGCAAAGTGGTCCTCCAGACGGGCAGAAGCCTTCATCCAGACGGCATCTTCTATCTTCATCCATCCGACGCGGAGCGGCTCCATCTTCAAGACATCTGACGCAGAGCATCCTCTTTAAACAAAGTCTTCTTACTGAATGATGGTTCCTTTAATTGACGTCATCCAAGATGGCATCCCTTAGATTCTGATTAGCTGATAGAATTCTATCAGCCAATCGAATTAAGGTAGAAAAAATCCTATTAGTTGATGCAATCAGCCAATATGATTGAGCTTGCATTCTATCGGCTGTTTCAATCAGCCAATAGAATGCAAGCTCAATCCTATTGGCTGATTGGATCAACCAATAGGATTGAACTTCAATTGGCTGATTGCATCAGCCAATAGGATTTTTTCTACCTTAATTCCAATTGGCTGATAGAATTCTATCAGCCAATCGGAATCTAAGGGACGCCATCTTGGATGACTTCACTTAAATGAACAAACTTCATTCTAACAAGTACACAGGTGTGAAGTACACCTGTGTACTTGTTATAAAGGTAGTCTCTCTGCATATTCAGGCAGACATGACTAAGGACCTAATGTAGGTCTTAAACGTTGTTTGTTTTCTTGTGGCCCGTGGCACAATAAAGGTCTTTTTATATTAAATTCCCAAGGCTGGAGCACCCTTTCTTTTGGAGTTTCATTGTTGTGGATGAGGTGGCTGCCTCCTGGCTCCTGTGCCCAATTTTTTGGTTGCTGTTCCCTACCCTTTGTTTGCTTATTACAGGTTGAAGACAACATACTGGAGTATCCCTTTAGATAGCACACTAATGTCACATTGTGATTTGGGACAAAGAAAGGAAGATGTGAGTTCTTCAGATCCTATTGTCCTAAAACCTCAGGAAGAAGATACAGAATCTGGCAAGTTCAGCAAAGAAAAGGTAAAAGTGTAGCTTCTAAGCAGCAAAGAGTTTCCAAAGGCAAGAGTACAGATGTGAAGCCTGGGAGTGGGAGAGCCCCTTGACAAATCATGGGGTGACTAAGTAGAAGAGGCAATATCTGTTAGTTTTGAGATTAGTACTTTGAAAACATAGCCTTTGCTTGAATTGGAAAATTTTCAAGAATCTCTTTTGGTTTACCCCAGTTTCTTCACAGGAGGATTCCAGTGGGTTGAATTCCCTTTCTAAAGGAAATCAGGAGATGGGCTGTGATATATTATCCAGAGCCGTTTTAACAGTGGAATGTACACAGGCCAGCCAACCCCTATCTGAGGGGAAGATGGTACCTTCTTCAAATAAGAGATGTTAATCTGTTATAAGGGTTAAGAAATATAAAGCAAAGAAGAAATCTAGATGTCAATTATGTATTTGAAGTCTGCAAACACTTAACCACTTCCAGTATTAGGGCTGTCAATAATTAATGTAAATAGTAATAAGTCTGAATGGGCTCATAAATAAGCTTTTCTATATTTTAGAGACTTTTTCTGCAAGAGATTAGATTGACTAGTAATAAGGATGTTATTGCTTGTAGGAAGGACTGGATATTGGGTCTATCATTTCAGTCATTTAATACTGACAAATGTGGGGGTGTGGTGGTATTGTTTAAAAGTTATAATGCATCTTATTATCAGGTTCTGTATATAATGCCAGGAAGATGTTTATTGTCTTAAAAAATCATGAGTACTGCCTGATTAATATATATAATCAGCAAATAAAGTTTGAAAGAAAGGAACTTTTCACAAATGTTCAAAATTGTTATATTTGCAGGTGATTTTAACTGTACGATTCTTAGCCAGGACAGGAAGAAATGTTATAAACTTCAATATGATTCTAATTTCCTAAATGATATGTGTAAACTGGCAGGGCTAAAATATGTGTATGCTACGCAGTATCTTGATAAAGATGTGTTATACCTATATTCTTGTTCAGTGCTGCAGCTGTATAGATAGAATTGATGTGAAATCCACTGTTTCATTTTATGATGTCTTGTTAGACCCTGTTGCATTTTCTAACCACACTATAGTGGGTATTACTCTTAATCTTGAAGAGTCTCTATAATTCATGGCCATTCATGGAAATTAAATTCTAAGTATGAATTAAATTATATGGGTTAAATAGTATAGTCCTCAATTTGTTCATTTTTTCAAAAGAATGCCAAGAGATTTTGTAGTGTCCAATATATTCATTATTTGTCATGTAGGAATACATTACAAAAACTTTTTTTCGGATGTGCAAGAAAATAAAAATGTTTTTTACCAGTTATTTACTAAAGTCAAAACTGAACTAAGGGAACTAGGGTATTGTTGTTTAAGCTCTTTAAAGCATGAACAGAATTGCAGTTCTGTAAGTAATTTCAATCCTGACCCATTTGAGTGCTTTAAAGAAGGAGAGAGAAAAAAAGAGTAATTTTTGAGTTACATGATAATGGTGAAGTGTTTAAGGATACAGCTAGAATAAAAAGTTTATATCTGAATATTATGTGGGGCTGTTTGATAATATTAAACAAGATCAGTCTTAAATTGACAAATTTCATGAGGCAGTCAATTTACCTCAGTTGGAGCCAGATGAACAAGATTTGCTTACTGCCCCCATTGACCAATCTGAAGTAATCTTGACTATTGCTTCTTAAATAACAATAAATCCCTAGGTTCTGATGGCTTAACTGCAGCTAGTTGCTAGTTATTTTCTAGAGCATCAAAATCTTTAACATAAATAAATATAAAATGCTTTTGCTAGGTTCTTTAGAATCCATATTCCCTCCACCTAATGATGTTTCTGAAGAGAAAAACATCTTAAATATACTTGGTATTACATTTAAAGGTACAGGTTCAGCTCAAGTTAACTGGGAAAAGAAGCTTAACCCCTTAACGACCAAGGACGTGTCAGGCACGTCCTCATTTGGATCTCAGGTAATGGCCAAGTACGTGCCTGACACGTCCTCTGGGGTTTAAAGTGCTGGAAGCAATTGTGATCGCTTTCAGTTGCTTTCAGGGTATTGCAGTGATGCCTCGATATTGAGGCAACACTGCAATACCCTTTTTTACCGCCAGTGCAGAGAGGGCCACTCTGTGGCCCTCTCTGCATCGGCCATTGATGGTGCCGATTGTTGGTGGGTGGGAGCAGCAGCAGGGAGGCAGGTGGGCGGCCCATCAGTGGTATCTTTCCTCCTAATTGTCAGCTCTGAGCAGGGGTGCAGGAGCGCATGGGGTGGGGGTAGTGGGGTGCCTGCGCTTGCGACACATTTCCATTAGATGCATTTTAATGCATAGGAAGGAGGGAGTGGGAGGGGGGAATCCGATGTTGGGCAAGGAATCTGAGATGGGGAGGGGGGAGGGTATTGAGGGGGGGCAGCTACTCTACAGAAAATTTGGGATTTTATGTGTTTATTTAAGAAAAGGCACTTTTTTAACAAATTGAGTGCTGGCAGACTAGGTAGAGGGGGAGGTTTAGAGAGCAGTTTGGGGGGAATCAGGTAGGTTGGGGGCTAAGGGGAATCCAACACTGCAGAATAACTATATATAAAAATATTTTTTTTTATTTTAGTACTGGCAAACTTTCTGCCAGTACTTAAGATGGCGGTGACAATTGTGAGGTCGGGAAGGGTAGAGAGCTGCTTAAGGGGGGTCAGGAAGGGATCCAGGGGTGGAATGTGTCAGGGGGAGGCTGATCTCTACACTAAAGCTAAAATTAACCCTATAAGCTACCAAATTAACCCCTTAACTGCTGGGCATAATACAAGTGTGGTGCACAGCGGCATTTAGCGACCTTCTAATTACCAAAAAGCAATGCCAAAGCCATATATGTCTGCTATTTCTGAACAAAGGGGATCCCAGAGAAGCATTTACAACCATTTGTGCCATAATTGCACAAGCTGTTTGTTAATAATTTCAGTGAGAAACCTAAAATTATGAAAAAGTTTGTGAAAAAGTGAACAATTCTTTTTTATTTGATCGCATTTAGCGGTGAAATGGTGGCATGAAATTTACCAAAATGGGCCTAGATCAATACTTTGGGATGTATACTAAAAAAAATATATACATGTCAAGGGTTATTCAGGGATTCCTGACAGATATCAGTGTTACAATGTAACTATCGCTAATTTTGAAAAAAGGGTTTGGAAATAGCAAAGTGCTACTTGTACTTCTTGCCCTATAACTTGCAAAAAAGCAAAGAACATGTAAACATTGGGTATTTAGAAACTATTTAGCATGGGTGTTTTTTGGTGGTTGTAGATTTGTAACAGATTTTGGGGGTCAATGTTAGAAAAAAGTGTTTTTTTTCCATATTTTATAAAAAAAAATGATAGTAAATTATAAGATATGATGAAAATAATGGTATCTTTAGAAAGTCAATATAATGACGAGAAAAACAGTATATGTGTGGGTACAGTAAATGAGTAAGAGGAAAATTACAGCTAAACACAAACACAGGAGAAATGTAAAAATAGCCCTAGTTCCAAACGGTCAACAAATGGAAAAGTGCTCTGGTCACTAAGGGGTTAAAGGGACATGAAACCCCAAAATTTATTTTCACACTTCAGATAGAGCATACAATTTATAACAACTTTCCAATTTATTTCTATTGTTTAATTTGCTTGCTTCTCTTGTCTTGTCTCTTATCTTTTGCTGAAAGTTTTATCTAGACATGTTCAGGAGCAGCAAAGAACCTAGGTTCAAGCTGATTATTGGTGTCTGTATATATATACCGATTGTCATTGGCTCACCCATATGTTCAATTAGAAACCAACAGTGCATTGCTGCTCCTTCAAAAAATTATACCTAGAAAATGAAGTAAATTTGATAATAGAAGTAACCTGGAAAGTTGTTAAAAATTGTATGTTCTACCTAAATCATGAAAGAACATCTTGGGGGTTTTATGTCCCTTTAAGGTTTGTGCTGAGAAAGTTAATAGATGGAAGTCATGGAAAATGCCTTTCTCAAAAAGGGATCAAATTATTTAGACCTTTATGCTTCCGATTTTTATTTATTGAAGTTTTGTTTTTCCTCCTCCTGAAAATATGGGTGCATCACTCTATAGTCAGATTATTAAGATGCTCTGGAGAAATCACCACAATATTCTTAAAAGCAATGTAACTTACTTATTCAGGAGACAATTAGGTTTAGGTGTGGTAAACCCAGAGTTGTTTTTGTCCCTTATTTGTTTGTCATATAATTTTACGCATTTTTTGAAAGGGTCTGGTCAAATTTGGGAGTTTCCCTTTGTCAAATGTGTTTTTCTAAAGGTGAGGCTGTGGTAGGAAGGAGCTGTACTAAAAACAATACAACGATACAAAGTGTCTAGCTTTCTATAGCAAACATTAACATAATATAATGGGAGTTTATTAGATAAATTTGTCCTAGACCTACCTGTGCCGTAACAATGTGCATCATGGGAGTTTATTAGATAAAAGATGTCCTAGACCTACCTGTGCCGTAACAATGTGCATCATGGGAGTTTCTTAGATAAAAGATGTCCTAGACCTACCTGTGCCGTAACAATGTGCATCATGGGAGTTTATTAGATAAAAGATGTCCTAGACCTACCTGTGCCGTAACAATGTGCATCATGGGAGTTTCTTAGATAAAAGATGTCCTAGACCTACCTGTGCCGTAACAATGTGCATCATGGGAGTTTATTAGATAAAAGATGTCCTAGACCTACCTGTGCCGTAACAATGTGCATCATGGGAGTTTCTTAGATAAAAGATGTCCTAGACCTACCTGTGCCGTAACAATGTGCATCATGGGAGTTTCTTAGATAAAAGATGTCCTAGACCTACCTGTGCTGTGATTATGGAGACAACTGAGCATTTCTTAGTAAATTGTGCTTTGCTAAGGGAGTATGGAATAAACTGGGTATTTTATTAGGGATCTCTGTTTTGGGCACCCAGTCATATCATGAGATCATATATGGCATCTTTGTAGAATATTCTACTCGTTGTAATCCTAACTAATTATGTTGTTATTTATCATTTGCAGTCAGCTTGTTCCTCGTTGTCAATTAGACATTTTGAAATTGAAAGTTACAAGGTGGCATGTCACTGTCATGGGGATCTGCTGGATGTATATAGGAGGGAGATCAAACGTAGGAGTAAAGTTATTCTATGGAATTGCCTAACTGTATAAGTAAATTTATATCTGTGTATATTTAAATTCATTTTTTGTATTTTTAAATGTAAATATTTTGTATATTTTTGTAAATTTGTAAGTTTATGTTGTGTTTTTTATCAGTAAACATACCCTGCTTTTAAGTATGTGAAGGTGATGCATAGATTACAAAAGGGCTCACAAAAAAATCATAATTTAAAAGTCATATAAAATGAATAAATAAAGTATTGAAATAAAAAATACGCTCCTGCTTGCAGGCGAACACCGCTTGACTTTTGCTCTTTGAGTGAGTCAGATAGTGCTCTTATTACAAGTTGAAAGTAAATAATTTTTGCTTGAATGCTAACCCGACTTGCTGGTTTCTTTTCTCACATACTAAAAGGTGACACAATTGTGTCAAAATAGGCAAAACACTCATTGCCCTTATATAAAAGCGTGTATACACATACAGAGATGATTGTGACATACTGTAAGGTGGTCTGTATTAGCTGCAGGATTTCATTTTTATAGTGTGCACCCTGCTAACTTCATTCTTTCCAGTGAAGTTTCACTTCCAGCAAGCTCTATTATATTTTAAGGGAAATATCTTGTCACTTGCATGTGACAATAAGGGCTGCCCCTGCAAGTATCAACATGATTTTACTATCTTGCCCTGTGAAGTTTTGATCATCAGACCCTAAGTAGTGTTCCCTGCATTTTTGGATGTGAAGGAGAAACAAGCACAGTACAGTATAGTTCTGCATGACACAAGCGTGTTGATACTTTTACAATTTGGGGTTTTAATATATTTGGTTTTTTATTATCGAGTTGTAGATTCAGCAAGCAAGAAAATACTTTTGCAGAAAATATTGGTAAGTGGATAAGAAGTCATTGAACAGTCTCTTTAAAATAGCAGAGAGTGCAGCAGAATATTTTTTTATAAAATGCAGGCATAAGTCTTTCTGGGCTTGGGTCTTTATGAGCTTGTAATAAAGAAATTGCCCTTTGGATCTCTATAAGAGAAAATGGATGCAAAGCCTTTTTCATCACATCTTGCAGCAGTCTTGGGAGCAAAAGTGAGGTAAGAAATTTCTGTATCTCTTCAGTAGAAGCCTGTATATTAGTAGTTAAAGAAGAGAGAGCAGAGCATAAAGTGAGCGGTACCTATACCTTGCGGGGCAGTAAGGGTACACCCTTGCACACACAAGGAAGGGATACATGCACCTAACTTCTTACGCAGCTTGGTTGCTAGCAAACAATCCATCCTATTTCCTTTTAAATCTATTTACACTTATATTTTGCACTTGCGTTTTAATAAATGTACTTTCTATTTTGTATTTAATGCATTTAGATTTTATATACAGTAATGTGTTTTTATAAATCCTGATTATACTTTGAATGCTTCTATGTATCTTTAATAAAGTAGGTTTACACTAGGGGGACGATTTATCAATGTCTGTCCGACATGATATGCTGTAGCTTATCCTGTTCGACAGACATCACTGAATGCCGACAGCATACGCTGTCTGCATTTAACATTGCACAAGCAGTTCTACTGAACTGCTTGTGCAATGCTGCCCCCTGCAGATTTGCGGCCAATCTAGGGGGTGTCAATCAACCAGATCGTATAGGATCAGACAGATTGCAGACCGCTGCCTCAGAGGGAGCGGACCTCAGAGGGAGCTGTTTCTAGCGAGCTGGAAGGATCACGTGGAAACAGGGGCATCAGGGGTCATTTGGCCCTTGTTAAATCGGCCCCTAGGTCTATACTGCATTCCATTATTTATTTTTTTCTATGTGAAATAAGTTAATTTTAGAAAGTGAGAGGGACAACGGTGTTCCCTGTGCTGGACAGGGGAGTTATCTGGGTATGTCTGAAACTCTCTTACAAACCTCATAATAAGCATTTTACACCTGCAGTCTCACTGATTTGTCGCCACAAATTGCATTCAAGTAATATTTGTTCAAAATTATACGGTAGTGGAAACATTTCAGTTTTATTTGTATTTGCAATTAAAATGAAGCAAAGACACCACATGGCCTAGTACAGTGTGGTTGTCAAGAAGATTCATATGGAACAAATGCACTCACATACGTATAGCTCACCTCAAGGTGCTATATCCACAGCCTGGGGCCTTTCAGTCACCCATCCAGCTGATGCTGCTGTGATGAAGCATTGCTTTTCCCAGTATTGCACTCGTTAGCTTCAAAAGAATCCGATGCAAGTGTGTAAGGTTCAAATATTTTTATTAAAAAAAAAATGATATAAAGTGATGTTTCTCAGCCACCAACGAGGCTGTATCCTTAGGCTAATAAACTGTCTTGCTTCAAGCTGAAAAATGTTCTCAGTGCCAAGGGCTCTTTGGTTACTAGTGTAAGTCTTACTTTACCTATGATATTTTGCATTCAAGAAAGCTGCATTATTTTCTATGGACATCAGCTCTCATGTCTCTGAGATTTCCAGGTTTGACCCCTTTTCTTAGATAATTCAGTGAAATCTGTTCCTGTAAAGTACACTCTATAAAACTGATGAGTTATTAATAATCTGACTCTTAGTCATGTAGCTCACATACAGGAGGCTGCAGAGAGAATGCATTTGTTAAAGGTGTCAATTAGACATAGAACTATCAAAATGGGGGGTAGTTATCAACGTGTCAACTTTCCTGCCTTCGCCAGCCCAATACGCCCGCCTAAGCTCGCCTCACATCGCCGCCGCGGACCTGAAATATTTCGCCTAAGTTATCAAATAAAGCTGTCAAAAAGCCGCGGGGCAATGAGCAGCGGACTGTGAGAGATATCACTCATCCGATCTCGCTGCTCTTCGGCTTTTTCCCAGCTTTATTGCTAGCCTGTCACTAAGCACTCACACTAACTACACTGTTCTACCCCCTATACCGGCGCCCCCGGAGCCCCCCGCAACTAAATAAAGTTATTAACCCCTAAACCGCCGCTCCTAGACCCTCCCGCAACTCTGATAAATGTATTAACCCCTAAACCGCCGCTCCTAGACCCTGCCGCAAATCTGATAAATGTATTAACCCCTAAACCGCCGCTCCCGGACACCGCTGCCACCTACATTATACATATTAACCCCTATCCTGCCACCCCTACACCGTCGCCACCTATAATAAATTTATTAACCCCTATCCTGCCCCCCACTAAACCGCCGCCACTGTAATAAATTTATTAACCCCTAAACCTAAGTCTAACACTAACCCTAACACCCCCTAACTTAAATATTAATTAAATAAATCTAAATAATATTTCTATTATGAACTAAATTAGTCCTATTTAAAACTAAATACTTACCTTTAAAATAAACCCTAATATAGCTACAATATAAATAATAATTATATTGTAGCTATCTTAGGATTTATTTTTATTTTACAGGCAAATTTCAATTTATTTTAACTAGGTACAATAACTATTAAATAGTTATTAACTATTTAATAGCTACCTAGCTAAAATAAAGAGAAATTTACCTGTAAAATAAAAACTAACCTAAGTTACAATTACACCTAACACTACACTATACTTTAATAAATTATTCCTATTTAAAACTAAATACTTACCTTTAAAATAAACCCTAATATAGCTACAATATAAATAATAATTATATTGTAGCTATCTTAGGATTTATTTTTATTTTACAGGTAACTTTGTATTTATTTTAGCTAGCTAGAATAGTTATTAAATAGTTATTAATTATTTAATAACTACCTAGATAAAAGAAATACAAAATTACCTGTAAAATAAATCCTAACCTAAGTTACAATTAAACCTAACACTACACTATCATTAAATAAATTAAATAAATTACCTACAAATAACTACAATTAAATACAATTACATAAACTAACTAAAGTACAAAAAATAAAAAAAGCTAAGTTACAAAAAATAAAAAAAATAGGTTACAAACATTTTAAAAATATTACAATTTTAAGCTACTTACACCTAATCTAAGCCCCCTAATAAAATAACAACCCCCCCAAATAAAAAAATGCCCTACCCTATTCTAAATTAAAAAAGTTCAAAGCTCTTTTACCTTACCAGCCCTTAAAAGGGCCATTTGTGGGGCATGCCACAAAGAATTCAGCTCTTTTCTTCCATCCGATGAAGTGATCCTCCAAGCGGCGCTGAAAAAGTCTTCCATCCGGGCGATGTCATCTTCCAAGAGGAGCTGAAGAAGTCTTCTATCCGGGCGATGTCATCTTTCAAGTCGGGTCTTGAATCTTCATCCCGCCGACGCGGAACATCCTTCTTTACCGACGGACTACCGACAAATGAAGGCTCCTTTAAGGGACGTCATCCAAGATGGCGTCCCTTCAATTCCGATTGGCTGATAGGATTCTATCAGCCAATCGGAATTAAGGTAGGAAAAATCTGATTGGCTGATTGAATCAGCCAATCAGATTCAAGTTCAATCCAATTGGCTGATCCAATCAGCCAATCAGATTGAGCCTGCATTCTATTGGCTGTTTCGATCAGCCAATAGAATGCAAGCTCAATCTGATTGGCTGATTGGATCAGCCAATCGGATTGAACTTGAATCTGATTGGCTGATTCAATCAGCCAATCAGATTTTTCCTACCTTAATTCCGATTGGCTGATAGAATCCTATCAGCCAATCGGAATTGAAGGGATGCCATCTTGGATGACGTCCCTTTAAGGAGCCTTCATTCGTCGGTAGTCCGTCAGTAAAGAAGGATGTTCCGCGTCGGCGGGATGAAGATTCAAGACCCGGCTTGAAAGATGACATTGCCCGGATAGAAGACTTCTTCAGCGCCTCTTGGAAGATGACATCGCCGGATGGAAGACTTTTTCAGCGCCGCTTGGAGGATCACTTCATCTGATGGAAGATTTCTTCAGCGCCGCTTGGAGGATCACTTCTGCCGGTCCGGGTCTCCTCTTCAGTTCCATCGGTGGCTCGGCTGAGTGAAGACGACTAAAGGTAGGATGATCTTCAGGGGATTAGTGTTAAGTTATTTTAAGGGGGGTTTGGGTTAGATTAGGGGTATGTGGGTGGTGGGATTTAATGTTGGGGGGGTTGTATTTTTCTTTTACAGGCAAAAGAGCTGAATTCTTTGGGGCATGCCCCACAAATGGCCCTTTAGAGGGCTGGTAAGGTAAAAGAGCTTTGAACTTTTTAAATTTAGAATAGGGTAGGGCATTTTTTTATTTTGGGGGGGTTTGTTATTTTATTAGGGGGCTTAGATTAGGTGTAAGTAGCTTAAAATTGTTGTAATATTTTTAAAATGTTTGTAACCTATTTTTTTATTTTTTGTAACTTAGCTTTTTTTATTTTTTGTACTTTACTTAGTTTATGTAATTGTATTTAATTGTAGTTATTTGTAGGTAATTTATTTAATTTATTTAATGATAGTGTAGTGTTAGGTTTAATTGTAACTTAGGTTAGGATTTATTTTACAGGTGATTTTGTATTTCTTTTAGCTAGGTAGTTATTAAATAGTTAATAACTATTTAATAACTATTCTAATTAGCTAAAATAAATACAAAGTTACCTGTAAAATAAATATAAATCCTAAGGCCTAGATTTGGAGTTTGGCGGTAGCCGTGAAAACCAGCGTTAGAGGCTCCTAACGCTGGTTTTAGGCTACCGCCGGTATTTGGAGTCAGTCAGGAAAGGGTCTAACGTTCACTTTTCAGCCGCAACTTTTCCATACCGCAGATCCCCTAACGTCAATTGCGTATCCTATCTTTTCAATGGGATCTTCCTAACTCCGGTATTTAGAGTCGTGGCTGAAGTGAGCATCAGAATTCTAACGACAAAACTACAGCCGCAGAAAAAAGTCAGTAGTTAAGAGCTTTCTGGGCTAACGCCGGTTTATAAAGCTCTTAACTACTGTGCTCTAAAGTAAACTAACACCCATAAACTACCTATGTACCCCTAAACCGAGGTCCCCCCACATCGCCGCCACTCGATTACATTTTTTTAACCCCTAATCTGCCGACCGCCACCTACGTTATACTTATGTACCCCTAATCTGCTGCCCCTAACACCGCCGACCCCTATATTATATTTACTAACCCCTAACCTGCCCCCCACAACGTCGCCGCCAGCTACCTACAATAATTAACCCCTAATCTGCCGACCGCAAAGAGCTGCCACATACATTATAGCTATGTACCCCTAATCTGCTGCCCCTAACACCGCCGACCCCTATATTATATTTATTGACCCCTGTTCTGCCCCCCTCAACGTCGCCTCCACCTGCCTACACTTATTAATCCCTACTCTGCCGAGCGGATCTCACCGCTACTATAATAAAGTTATTAACCCCTAATCCGCCTCACTCCCGCCTCAATAACCCTATAATAAATAGTATTAACCCCTAATCTGCCCTCCCTAACATCGCCGACACCTAACTTCAATTATTAACCCCTAATCTGCCGACTGAATCTCGCCGCTATTCTAATAAATGTATTAACCCTTAAAGCTAAGTCTAACCCTAACACTAACACCCCCCTAAATTAAATATAATTTAAATCTAATGAAATAAATTAACTCTTATTAAAGAAATTATTCCTATTTAAAACTAAATACTTACCTGTAAAATAAACACTAATATAGCTACAATATAAATTATAATTATATTATAGCTATTTTAGGATTTATATTTATTTTAAAGGTAACTTTGTATTTATTTTAACCAGGTACAATAGCTATTAAATAGTTAAGAACTATTTAATAGCTACCTAGTTAAAATAATTACAAAATTACCTGTAAAATAAATCCTAACCTAAGTTACAATTGAACCTAACACTACACTATCAATAAATTAATTAAATAAAATATCTACAAATAAATACAATGAAATAAACTAACTAAAGTACAAAAAATAAAAAAGAACTAAGTAACAAAAAATAAAAAAATATTTACAAACATAAGAAAAATATTACAACAATTTTAAACTAATTACACCTACTCTAAGCCCCCTAATAAAATAACAAAGCCCCCCAAAATAAAAAATGCCCTACCCTATTCTAAATTACAAAAGTTCAAAGCTCTTTTACCTTACCAGCCCTGAACAGGGCCCTTTGCGGGGCATGCCCCAAGAAATTCAGCTCTTTTTCCTGTAAAAAAACACATACAATACCCCCCCAACATTACAACCCACCACCCACATACCCCTAATCTAACCCAAACCCCCTTAAATAAACCTAACACTAAGCCCCTGAAGATCTTCCTACCTTGTCTTCACCTCACCGGGTATCACACCGATCCGTCCTGGCTCCGATATCTTCATCTAAGCCCAAGCAGGGGCTAGACATCCATCATCCGACGGCTGAAGAAGTCCAGAAGAGGCTCCAAAGTCTTCATCCTATCCGGGAAGAAGAGTAGATCCGGACCGGCAACCATCTTCTTCCAAGCGGCATCTTCTATCTTCATCCGATGAGGACCGGCTCCATCTTGAAGACCTCCACCACGGACCCATCTTCTTCCGACGACGACTTCCCGATGAATGACGGTTCCTTTAAGGGACGTCATCCAAGATGGCGTCCATCGAATTCCGATTGGCTGATAGGATTCTATCAGCCAATCGGAATTAAGGTAGGAAAATTCTGATTGGCTGATGGAATCAGCCAATCAGAATCAAGTTCAATCCGATTGGCTGATTCAATCAGCCAATCAGATTGAGCTCGCATTCTATTGGCTGTTCCATCAGCCAATCAGAATTTTCCTACCTTAATTCCGATTGGCTGATAGAATCCTATCAGCCAATTGAAATTTGAGGGTCGCCATCTTGGATGACGTCTCTTAAAGGAACCGTCATTCGTCGGGAAGTCGTCGTCGGAAGAAGATGGATCCTCAGTGGAGGTCTTCAAGATGGAGCCGGTCCTCATCGGATGAAGATAGAAGATGCCGCTTTGAAGAAGATGGTTGCCGGTCCGGATCTACTCTTCTTCCCGGATAGGATGAAGACTTTGGAGCCTCTTCTGGACTTCTTCAGCCGTGGGATGATGGATGTCTAGCCCCCGCTTGGGCTTAGATGAAGATATCGGAGCCAGGACGGATCGGTGTGATACCCGGTGAGGTGAAGACAAGGTAGGAAGATCTTCAGGGGCTTAGTGTTAGGTTTATTTATTGGGGGTTTGGGTTAGATTAGGGGTATGTGGTCGGTGGGTTGTAATGTTGGGGGGGTATTGTATGTGTTTTTTTACAGGAAAAAGAGCTGAATTTCTTGGGGCATGCCCCGCAAAGGGCCCTGTTCAGGGCTGGTAAGGTAAAAGAGCTTTGAACTTTTGTAATTTAGAATAGGGTAGGGCATTTTTTATTTTGGGGGGCTTTGTTATTTTATTAGGGGGCTTAGAGTAGGTGTAATTAGTTTAAAATTGTTGTAATATTTTTCTTATGTTTGTAAATATTTTTTTATTTTTTGTAACTTAGTTTATTTCATTGTAGGTAATTGTAGGTATGGTATTTAATTAATTTATTGATAGTGTAGTGTTAGGTTTAATTGTAACTTAGGTTAGGATTTATTTTACAGGTAATTTTGTAATTATTTTAACTATTTTAGCTGTTAAATAGTTCTTAACTATTTAATAGCTATTGTACCTGGTTAATATAATTACAAAGTTGCCTGTAAAATAAATATTAATCCTAAAATAGCTATAATATAATTATAATTTATATTGTAGCTATATTAGGATTTATTTTACAGGTAAGTATTTAGCTTTAAATAGGAATAATTTATTTAATAAGAGTTAATTAATTTCGTTAGATTTAAATTATATTTAACTTAGGGGGGTGTTAGTGTTAGGGTTAGACTTAGCTTTAGGGGTTAATACATTTATTAGAATAGCGGTGAGCTCCAGTCGGCAGATTAGGGGTTAATGTTTGAAGTTAGGTGTCGGCGATGTTAGGGAGGGCAGATTAGGGGTTAATACTATTTATTATAGGGTTAGTGAGGTGGATTAGGGGTTAATAACTTTATTATAATAGCGGTGCGGTCCGCTCGGCAGATTAGGGGTTAATAAGTGTAGGCAGGTGGAGGCGACGTTGTGGGGGGCAGATTAGGGGTTAATAAATATAATATAGGGGTCGGCGATGTTAGGGCAGCAGATTAGGGGTACATAGGGATAATGTAAGTAGCGGCGGTTTACGGAGCGGCAGATTAGGGGTTAATAATAATATGCAGGGGTCAGCGATAGCGGGGGCGGCAGATTAGGGGTTAATAAGTGTAAGGTTAGGGGTGTTTAGACTCGGGGTACATGTTAGGGTGTTAGGTGCAGACCTAGGAAGAGTATCCCCATAGGAAACAATGGGGCTGCGTTAGGAGCTGAACGCAGCTTTTTTGCAGGTGTTAGGTTTTTTTTCAGCTCAAACAAACCCATTGTTTTCTATGGGGGAATCGTGCACGAGCACGTTTTTGAAGCTGGCCGCTTCCGTAAGCAACTCTGATATCGAGATATGCCTGTACGCTCCCTTTTTGGAGCCTAACGCAGCCATTCTGTGGACTCTCAATACCAGAGTTATTTTAAAGGTGCGGCCAGAAAAAAGCCAGCGTTAGCTACGCGGGTCGTTACCAACAAAACTCTAAATCTAGCCGTAAGATAGCTACAATATAATTATTATTTATATTGTAGCTATCTTAGGGTTTATTTTACAGGTATTTAGTTTTAAATAGGAATAATTTATTTAATGATAGTGTAGTGTTAGGTGTAATTGTAACTTAGGTTAGTTTTTATTTTACAGGTACATTTCTCTTTATTTTAGCTAGGTAAGCTATTAAATAGTTAATAACTATTTAATAGCTATTGTA